>NC_135968.1:9024438-9084438 GCF_053455715.1 Rhinoraja longicauda
AATGTTGGAACCCATCTATTTTTTCCATCATCTTGACGTGTAACATTTTTAAAACACAATATTTCCTTGTTGCCGGGAGTGGGACTTAGATATTCTACACAAAAAGTTGGAGTAACTCAGTTTTTCAGGCAGCATCTCTGGAGAAAAGGAATAGGTGGCGTTTATGCCAGTGGAATCTACGGATTTAAAGCTGCAAATCTCGGAAGGACCCCGACATTAATTTTAACCGTAATAGAACCTGACATTCTTCAGCATCACTTTTGACCTTTCAAGCTCTGTCCTTGGTGAATGATTGTCCTTGAATTATACCAATCAGTGGTTAATAAATTATTATTTTTTAATTACCGAGGTTGGCGGCATCAAACTGCCAAAGATTAATTTTGAAAACTTTCCTCCCACTTCCCAAAGACGTGCGGGTTTCTAGGTTAATTGCTATTGAGGGCGTGCAGCGTAGGTTTACTAGGTTAATTTTGCTATTGAGGGCGTGCAGCGTAGGTTTACTAGGTTAATTCCCGGAATGGCGGGACTATCATATGTTGAAAGACTGGAGCGACTAGGCTTGTATACACTGGAATTTAGAAGGATGAGAGGAGATCTTATCGAAACGTATAAGATTATTAAGGGGTTGGACACGTTAGAGGCAGGAAACATGTTCCCAATGTTGGGGGAGTCCAGAACAAGGGGCCACAGTTTAAGAATAAGGGGTTTAGGCCATTTAGAACTGAGATGAGGAAAAACTTTTTCAGTCAGAGAGTTGTGAATCTGCGGAATTCTCTGCCTCAGAAGGCAGTGGAGGCCAATTCTCTGAATGCATTCAAGAGAGAGCTAGATAGAGCTCTTAAGGATAGCGGAGTCAGGGGGTATGGGGAGAAGGCAGGAACGGGGTACTGATTGAGAATGATCAGCCGTGATCACATAGAATGGCGGTGCTGGCTCGAAGGGCCGAATGGCCTCCTCCTGCACCTATTGTCTATTGTCTATTAATTGTCCCCAGTAAAATCGTCCTTGGTGTGTCGGGAGGGCGATGAGAAATTGGGCTAACACAGAACTAGTGGTGTGAATGGGTGAGGGCCGGTCACTGTGGAGTCGGTCAGAATAAGGACCTGTTTACGTGCAGCACCCGGTAGCTGTAAACTAAAACTGTCTTCTGAAAATAGTGTTGAGGTATCATTTTTTTCAAAATAAATCATCGACCAGTCTGAAACCGTTCAGGTGATAAAGATGGGCCCCCCCCCATCTTTAGATAAAGGTGGGGGGTCTCTCTACGCAGGGATTCTGCCCCTCTACATCGGGGACCTGGGGTGGAGGGTATTGCACTGGGGAGTCCCCTGCAACCTGTTCCTCGTGCGGTTAGACTCGCCAGCCGCCTGCCACTGTTGCGGGCTGGAAGAGTCTGTGTGCCACGTGTACATGGAGTGTGTGAGTCTGTGTGCCACGTGTACATGGAGTGTGTGAGTCTGTGTGCCACGTGTACATGGAGAGTGTGAGTCTGTGTGCCGCGTGTACATGGAGTGTGTGAGTCTGTGCGCCGCGTGTACATGGAGTGTGTGAGTCTGTGTACCACGTGTACATGGCGTGTGTGAGCCTGTGTACCACGTGTACATGGAGTGTGTGAGTCTGTGCACCGCGTGTACATGGAGTGTGTGAGTCTGTGTACCACGTGTACATGGCGTGTGTGAGCCTGTGCGCCGCGTGTACATGGAGTGTGTGAGTCTGTGCACCGCGTGTACATGGAGTGTGTGAGTCTGTGTACCACGTGTACATGGCGTGTGTGAGCCTGTGCGCCGCGTGTACATGGAGTGTGTGAGTCTGTGCACCGCGTGTACACGGAGTGTGAGAGTCTGTGTACCACGTGTACATGGCGTGTGTGAGCCTGTGCGCCGCGTGTACATGGAGTGTGTGAGTCTGTGCACCGCGTGTACATGGAGTGTGAGAGTCTGTGTACCACATGTACATGGAGTGTATGAGTCTGTGTGCCACGTGTACATGGAGTGTGTGAGTCTGTGTTCCACGTGTACATGGAGTGTGTGAGGTTGCAGCCCCTGTTCCAATATCTAAAGGGGCTGCTCCTTGCTTTTTGGCTGCACATCTCACCCACCATCCTCATCTTTGGACACCCTGTGCGTTTGGGGAGAGGGCGGGGCCGAAGATGTCCTCGTTGGGTTGCTCCTGGGCCTGGCCAAGCCGGCCATCCGTGACTCACGGCGCCAGGCGGAAGAGGGCTCTGCCCGAGCCGGCTGCCTACCCCTTTTCTGGGGTTATGTCCGCGCCCGGGTGGTGTTGGAGAGATACCGCGCGCTGTCCACGGGCACCCTGGGGGATTTCCGGGACCGCTGGGCACCGCGGGGGGATTGGATGTATCCTGGATGGGGATTGTAATACAATTGTATAATAGTTTCATTTGGTATATTTGTTCGTATAGTATTCTGGTGGTGGGTTATGTTTCATCTTATTGTATTGTAAATATTGGTTTTAAATAATTGAGTATAATTTTTGGTAATTAAAACAAAAAGGTGATGAAGATGAGATGCGAACAGTGAAAGTAGCAGGGTGACCAGGGTGGGGGAGGGGCGGAGAGAGAGGGAATGCAAGGGTTACTTGAAAAAAAAAAAACAGTAACATCCAAGGTCACGTCCAACCCAGTGGTATGAACATTGATTTCTCTAATCTCATGTCCTCCTCCACTGTCAGGGCGAGGACACTCGCAAATTGGAGGAACAGCATCTCATATTCCACTTGGGCAGCTTACAACCCAGCGCGGTCTGAAGAAGGGTCTCGACCCGAAACGTCACCTATTCCTTTTCTCCAGAGATGCTGCCTGAACTGGAGTTACTCCAGTTTTTTTTGTGTGTCACTACCTTCAGTTTAAAGCAGCATCTGGAGTTCCTTCCTACACATTTCAACTGCAACTACCAGTTTAATTCCCTTCCAAGACCTGGGTTCCATCTGCACATTGTTTCCCTCCTCACCCGCTTCCACCATCGCCTCACCCCTCCCTTGCTCCACCCGCTTCAACCATCACCTATCACCCCTTGCCTCACGCCTCCCTTGCTCCACCCGCTTCAACCATCACCTATCACCCATTGCCTCACCCCTCCCTTGCTCCACCCGCTTCAACCATCACCTATCACCCATTGCCTCACCCCTCCCTTGCTCCACCCCTCCGTTGCTCCACCCCTCCCTTGCTCCCTTCCCAGGCAACTGAACCATCCCGCCGTAACCAGAGAGCAGTTCTGAACTACTTCCTATCTGTGATCGGACTTTACTGGCGTTGCAATAAACAATAGACAATAGACAATAGGTGCAGGAGGAGGCCATTCGGCCCTTCGAGCCCGCACCGCCATTCAATGTGATCATGGCTGATCTTTCTCAATCAGTACCCCGTTCCTGCCTTCTCCCCATACCCCCTGACTCCGCTATCCTTAAGAGCTCTATCCAGCGCTCTCTTGAATGCATTCAGAGAATTGGCCTCCACTGCCCTCTGAGGCAGAGAATTCCACAGATTCACAACTCTCTGACTGAAAAAGTTTTTCCTCATCTCAGTTCTAAATGGCCTACCCCTTATTCTTAAACTGTGGCCCCTTGTTCTGGACTCCCCCAACATTGGGAACATGTTTCCTGCCTCTAACGTGTCCAACCCCTTAATAATCGTATACGTTTCGATAAGATCTCCTCTCATCCTTCTAAATTCGAGTTGCCTCGCACTAAACGTCATTCCCTTTATCATGTACCTGTACACTGCGAATGGCTCGACTGTAACCACGTATTGTCTTTCCGCCGGCTGGTTGGCACGCAACAAAAAGCTTTTCACGGTACACACGACAATAAAGTAAACTGGACTGAACCTCCGAATTCAGGGGCAGTTTCTTCACAGCTGCTATCAGGCAACTGAACCATCCTTTCACCAACTGGATCCCTTCTACCTCATTGGAGACCCTCGGACTATCTTTAATCGGACTTTACTGGACTGGCAGGAACAGGGAACTGAATGTGGATGATCAGCCACGATCACAGTGAATGGCGGTGCTGGCTCGAAGGGCCGAATGGCCTACTCCTGCACCTATTTTCTATTGTCTATTGTTTATCTTCCACGAAACGTTTTGTCACCCGAAATGTCACCCCGTTCCTTCTCTCCAGAGACACTGCCTGTCCCGTTGAGTTACTCCAGCATTTTGTGTCTATCTTCAGTGTAAACCAGCATCTGAAGTTCCTTCCTACAAAAACCTGATTTGCACCTGACTCCACCCAATACTGGCCCCTCAAGACCCCGCCCGGCGTGAGGTGTAAATGGAGTCAGTGGAAGGGATGTTGGCTTTGTGAGATGGTCGGAGAAGATATCTTCTCTCCACCCTCAGCAGATTGCTTCTGAATACCTCATTCACAATTTCCATCTTTGTCGTAGAGTTTCCAGTCGCATATTATATCATATCATATCATATATATACAGCACGGAAACAGGCCTTTTCGGCCCACCAAGTCCGCGCCGCCCAGCGATCCCCGCACATTAACACTATCCTACACCCACTAGGGACAATATTTTTACATTTACCCAGTCAATTAACCTACATACCTGTACGTTGTGCTTAGTTTTAATTTAGTTTAGAGATGCAGCGCATAAACAGGCCCTTCGGCCCTCCAAGTGCACGCCAACCAGCGACCCTTGCACGTTGGCCACTATCCGACACACTAGGGACAATTATATCAAGCCAATTGACCTACTAACCTGTACGTCTTTGGAGTGTGGGAGGAAACCGAAGATCTTGGAGAAAACCCACGCAGGTCACAGGAAGAACGTACAAATTCTGTGCAGACAGCGCCCGTAGTCGAGATCGAACCCGGGTCTCCAGCGCTGCAAGGCAGCAATTCTACCGCTGCGCCACCGTGCCGCCCTTTACACCGCCAAACATTGGCACAGAGGTCCACGAGTAATAACTATGACTTGTGGGGTAGGTTAAGAGCCTTAAAATGTTCGAAGTCAGGCTGGTGAGGTGAGAGGAGATATTATGATTAGTGCAGGTGTCATGGGAAGAAGGCAGGAGAATGAGGTTAGGGGGGAGACCAAAGAGATTATAGTTTTAGTTTAGTTTAGTTTTCGAGATACAGCGCGGAAACAGGCCCTTCGGCCCACCGGGTCCACGCCGCCCAGCGATCCCCACACACTAACACCACCCTACACACACTAGGGACAGTTTTTTTTTACATTTACCAAGGCAATTTATCTACATACCTGTACGTCTTTTGGAGTGTGGGAGGAAACCGGAGATCCTGGAGAAAACCCACGCAGGTCACGGGGAGAATGTACAAACTCCGTACAGGCAGCGCCCGTAGTCGGTATCGAACCCGGGTCTCCGACGCTGCGTTCGCTGTAAGGCGGAAAGTGGATGGCAATTCTTACCATCAGCGTTCTCCCACAGACGAAAGATCTTTCAGTAAGACGAGGACTTTATTTGTCATGCATTATATTTTATTACACACTTGACCCTCATTTCTGAGAGTCAAACTTAACGATGCACTCTCCTTTATTCTTGAATATTATGTCAAGCAAGGATTCTTATGTAAGTATTATTGTGAGACTGACATTAGAAATGCCGCAGAAAGATTTCCCCTGATGCCAGGGGACCCAGATTTTGAGAATTCTTTTATGTGGCCCATTTATCTTCTTTTCAGGACGTCGCAAGGCAGATTACAGCTAATAGACTGCTTTTATAGAAACATAGAAACATAGAAAATAGGAGCAGGAGGAGGCCATTCGGCCCTTCGAGCCAGCACCGCCATTCATTGTGATCATGGCTGATCATCCACAATCAGTACCCCGTGCCTGCCTTCTCCCCGTACCCCTTGATTCCGCTAGCCCCCAAGAGCTCATTCACTCCAAGTCCATATCTCCCTGAAAGTGGATAGACTTGTAAAGAAGGCGGCATGGTGCCACCATGGTAGAGCTGCTGCTGCACGACGCCAGAGACCCGGGTTCCAAACTGACCGCGGCCGCTGTCTGTACGGAGTTTGCACGCTCTCTCCCAGTGACTGCGTGGGTTTTCTCCAGGTGCCCCGGTGTTCCCCCTTCTCTGGGTGTCCTTGTGCACCAGTCATTGAAAGTTTTGCGTGCAGGTGACAGCAGGCAGTGAAGAAAGCTAATGGCATGTTGGCCTTCATAACAAGAGGATTTGAGTACAGGAGTAAAGAGGTCCTTCTGCTGTTGTATAGGGCCCTAGTGAGACTACACCTGGTGTATTGTGTGCAGTTTTGGTCTCCTAATTTGAGGAAGGATGTCCTTGCTATTGAGCAGTGCAGCGTAGGTTCACAAGGTTAAATCCTTGGATGGCGGGACTGTCATATGAGGAAAAGTTGGAAAGACTGGGCATGTGTTCACTGGAATTTAGAAGGATGCGAGGGGATCTTATAGAAACGTATAAAATTACTAGACCGTGGATCCGTTGGGCCCAAACCTCTCCTGCATTGGTGCAGCACCCGGTCCTCCCCCCCTCCCCTCTCTCCTCAACCCCCCCTCCCCTCTCTCCTCAACCCTCCCTCCCCTCCCCCTTCTCCCCCACTCCCTCCTTCCCCCTCCCTCCCTCCTCCCCCCTCCCTCCCTCCTCCCCTCCTTTTAAACTTAAAAATGTGAATAACTTTAAAAATATAACACCGATTTCAATAAAACTACTTGCATTATTACTAAAGTGACAACGGTGAGTAAGGTGGGCCTAAAATTGTCGCGCCATCGTGTGCCGTTTTGGCTGAAGTTCAGTCACAAACAAGATAACAAACGAGAGTTTTAGTATATAGATAATAGGACTGGACAAGTTAGATGCAGGAAAAATGTTCCCAATGTTGGGGGAGTCCAGAACCAGAGGCTACAGTATAAGAATAAAGGGGAGGCCATTTAAAACTGAGGTGAGAAAAATACTTTTTCACCCGGAGAGTTGTGAATTTGTGGAATTCTCTGCCACAAAAGGCAATGGAGGTCAATTCACTGGATGAATTTAAAAGAGAGTTGGATAGAGCTCTAGGGGCTAGTAGAATCAAGGGATATGGGGAGAAGGCAGGCACGGGTTATTGATTGTGGATGGTCAGCTGTGATCACAACGAATGGCGGTGCTGGCTCGAAGGGCCAAATGGCCTCCTCCGGCCCCTATTTTCTACGTTTCCCATTCCCACACTGACATGGTACTCTGTGCACACTTTCATAAACAACAAGGAAGGGGATGTTAGGTCATATATTTTAAATTTAATAACGAAAGTGGTACATGAAAGATAACATTTAGAAAGGAGTTCATAGAAACAGTGAAAGTAGCACACATAATTCTTTATACGTTTGTGGTGTTGTCTTTGCCTATTGGCACCAGCTAACAGCCATTCCATCAGCTGTAACAAAACCCATTGTAAAGAGGGCCATAATAACGAAGGTAAACTTTGTTAGACAATTAAATTCATTTCTATTTTCTTTAATTATACATTGTTCGGTCAGGTGAAACCATTCTTGAAAGAAGCATGAGGAAACTGAACTAATTATGGCAAACAGCGATGCTTAATAACGATTTTCACAATAACAGGACTGCTTTAAGTCACAGAGCTTTCCAGCATGGAACCAAAGCCTTCGGCTCAGCTTGTCCATGCTGACCCAAGTTAGCATATTTACCTGCATTTGGCCCACAGCCCTCTTAACCCTTCTTATTTACATGTAGAGTCATAGTCACACAGCGTGGAAACAGGCCCTTTGGCCCAACTTGCCCACACACCGACCAACATATCCCATCTACACTTGTCCTACCTGCCTTCGTTTGGCACACCTCCCTCTAGACCTGTCCTATCCATGTACCTGTCTAATTCTTTCTCAAATTTTGCGGTAGTCCCAGCCTCAACTGCCTCCTCTGGTGGGCTGTTCCATACATCCACCACCCGTTGTAGGGTAAAGTTACCCCCCATATTCCTATTAAGTCTTTCCCTCTTCACCTTAAACCTATGTCCTTGATTCCCCTACTCTGAATGCACAGAGACTCTGTGCATCCACCCGATCTATTCCTCTCATGGTTTTATACACCTCTATAAGATCACCCCCTCGTCCTCTTGCGCTCCAAGGAATAGAGTCCCAGCCTGCTCAACCTCTCCCTGTAGCTCAGGCTTTCGAGACCTGGCAACAACCTCGTAAATCTTCTCTGTAAACCCTTTCCAGCTTGACAACTTCTTTCCTATAACACGTTGCCCAGAACAGAACACAATACTCGAAATGCGGCCTCGCCAACGTCTTGTACAAATGCAACATGACCTCCCAACTTCTATACTCAACACTCTGGCTGATGAAGGCCAATGTGCCGAAAGCCTTTTTGACCACCCCCATCTACCTGCGACTCCACCTTCAAGGAACCATGCACCTGCACACCTAGATCCCTCTGCTCTACAACGCTCCCCAGAGCCCTACCATTCACTGTGTCGGCCCTGCCCATGTTAGACTTCCCCAAAATGCAGCACCAAAATCTCGTTTCTCTGTATTAAATCCCATCAACCATTCCAAAGCCCACCTAACCAATTAGACAATAGACAATAGACAATAGGTGCAGGAGGAGGCCATTCGGCCCTTCGAGGCAGCACCGCCATTCAATGTGATCATGGCTGATCATTCTCAATCAGTATCCCCGTTCCTGCCTGCCTTCTCCCCATACCCCCTGACTCCGCTATCCTTAAGAGCTCTATCTAGCTCTCTCTTGAATGCATTCAGAGAACTGGCCTCCACTGCCTTCTGAGGCAGAGAATTCCACAGATTCACAAAGCCTTTTTGACCACCCCCATCTACCTGCGACTCCACCTTCAAGGAACCATGCACCTGCACTCCTAGATCCCTCTGCTCGACAACGCTCCCCAGAGCCCCACCATTCACTCTGATCAAGAATTAGATCAAGATCCTGCTGCAATTTTTTTCACAACCATCTATCACCATCTGATTTTTTTTCACGACCGTCTTCATTACAGGTTCAATTGAAGAGCGAGGAGTCCAAAACGTATGCAATGAAGATTTTGAAGAAGAGGCACATCGTGGACACGCGGCAACAGGAGCACATACGATCGGAGAAGCAAATTATGCAGCAGGCTCATTCCGACTTCATAGTGAGGTAAGATCCCAGCGGCAACCACATGGAGCCGAAGATATTACAAAAATAACTAACAGGGCCGTTGAAACCTATACAGTGTCGGCGTAACTCAGCGGCAAAGATACTAGAGGAGGGTCTGAAGGAGGGTATCGACCCGAAACGTCACCCATTCCTTCTCTCCCGAGATGCTGCCTGACCTGCTGAGTTACTCCAGCATTTTGTGAATAAATCGATTTGTACCAGCATCTGCAGTTATTTTCTTATACCACTAGAGGAGCAAGATAGTCCACTCGACCCTAAAACACGAGTCATTCCCAAAAGGGCAACAAGACACAAAACAACTGCATAAACATCTACCACAGCGCACTGTGATCGAAGGCAATAGGGTATTATCTTCTTCCCTCCTTTTCTCCGACCGGCCGGGGCAGTTGAACCAGCCGCAGTCGGGGCGGTCGAAGCTCCCGCGATCGGGGCTGTCGAAGCTCCTGCGGCTGGAGCTCTCCCCGTCGGTCTGCTGCTGGGCCTGGCCAAGATGGCCGTTCGCGGGTCCAGGCCGCACAGGGGTCGGCTGCCAGCCCCTTTTGAGGGCTGACGTCCGTGCCCGCGCGTCCCTGGAGAGGGAACACGCGGTGTCCACGGGGGCGCTGGAGGCCTTCCGTGACCGCTGGTCGCCGCGGAAGGTCGAATGTATTATTGACAAAGTTGGCGGAATTTTAATTTGATAATTGTCTTGTTTGTAAACTGCCGTCACAGGCGGCTTTTGATTTGACCGCGTTACTACTTTGTACGTTGGGTTTTGGTTTGGAATAAGGTATTTGTTAACAAAAAAATAGTCGATCCCTAACCAATGGGATTAGTTGGTTAACCATGGAGCGAGCTCCACGACGTTGAGCCCGCAGGCTCCCGCGGTTGGAGCTCCCGAAGTCGATCCCCAGCAAAGGAGGCCGCCAGCTCCACGATGTTAGGCCGCAGTGCGGACGGAGATACGATACGGAAAAAGTCTCATCTCCGTCGAGGAAAAGAGATTTAAAAAAAGTTTCCCCCACCCCACCCCCCACATAATACAAAACTAGGGCGGCACGGTGGCGCAGCAGTAGAGGTGCTGCCTTACAGCGAATGCAGCGCCGGAGACTCAGGTTCGATCCTGACTACGGGCGCCGTCTGTACGGAGTTTGTACGTTCTCCCCGTGACTTGCGTGGGTTTTCTCCGAGATCTTCGGTTTCCTCCCACGCTCCAAAGACGTACAGGTTCGTAGGTTAATTGACTGGGTAAATGTAAAAAAAATTGTCCCTAGTGTGTGTAGGATAGTGTTAATGTGCGGGGATCGCTGGGCGGCGCAGACCCGGTGGGCCGAAGGGCCTGTTTCCGCACTGTATCTCTAAATCTAAATCTAAAAATCTAAAGATGCACTAAAACATAGACTAAAACAGTTTAACAACAGACTAAAAACAACAAAAGAAGGAAGGGACGAGACAGACTGTTGGCGGGACTGCCATCGTACAGCGTGAGGTATAGTTAGACAATAGACAGTAGACAGTAGGTGCAGGAGGAGGCCATTCGGCCCTTCGAGCCAGCACCGCCATTCAATGTGATCATGACTGATCATTCTCAATCAGTACCCCGTTCCTGCTTTCTCCCCATACCCCCTGACTCCGCTATCCTTAAGAGCTCTATCTAGCTCTCTCTTGAATGCATTCAGAGAATTGGCCTCCACTGCCCTCTGAGGGAGAGAATTCCACAGATTCACAACTCTCTGAATGAAAATGTTTTTCCTCATCTCCGTTCTAAATGGCCTACCCCTTATTCTTAAACTGTGGCCCCTTGTTCTGGACTCCCCCAACATTGGGAACATGTTTCCTGCCCCTAACGTGTCCAACCCCTTAATAATCTTATACGTTTCGATAAGATCCCCTCTCATCCTTCTAAATTCCAGTGTATACAAGCCTAGTCGCTCCAGTCTTTCAACATATGACAGCCCCGCCATTCCGGGAATTAACCTAGTAAACCTGCGCTGCATGCCCTCAATGGCGTCAATGGTTTGAATTTGATCTTTTATACATAGACACAAAATGCTGGAGTAACTTGGCGGGACTGGCAGCATCTCTGGATGGAAGGAATGGGTGGCGAAATCTGTAGGAAGGAACTGCAGAGGCTGGTATACACGGAAGATAGACACAAAATGTCGGTGTAGACGAAATGTGTATCTTCTTGTGTCTATCTTCGGTGTAAACCAGCATCTGCAGTTCCTTCCTATAGATTTTGATCCTTTGATATATTCAGAAACGATATCATATCATATCATATCATATCATATATATACAGCCGGAAACAGGCCTTTTCGGCCCTCCAAGTCCGTGCCGCCCAGTGATCCCCGTACATTAACACTATCCTA
This sequence comes from Rhinoraja longicauda, assembly GCF_053455715.1. Lineage (NCBI taxonomy): Eukaryota > Metazoa > Chordata > Chondrichthyes > Rajiformes > Arhynchobatidae > Rhinoraja > Rhinoraja longicauda. The sequence goes on from NC_135968.1 coordinate 9,035,915, forward strand.
CACCCACTAGGGACAATTTTTACATTTACCCAGCCAATTAACCTACAAACCTGTACGTCTTTGGAGTGTGGGAGGAAACCGAAGATCTCGGAGAAAACCCACGCAGGTCACGGGGAGAACGTACAAACTCCTTACAGTTGCAGCACCCGTAGTCAGGATTCGCTGTAAAGCAGCAACTCTACCGCTGCGCTACAGTGCCGCCCCTATATATTCCGCACGTTTCATTGTTAGGTGTGAGATCTGCGTTGCTTCTATCCGTTAATTTTTTTTAGTGAGTTAGACAATAGACAATAGACAATAGACAATAGACAATAGGTGCAGGAGTAGGCCATTCAGCCCTTCGAGCCAGCACCGCCATTCAATGCGATCATGGCTGTTCACTCTCAATCGTGTCAACAGTCTGTTTCACAGTCATTTTAAATTTTAGAAGACTGAGGGGGGATCTTATAGAAACATATAAAATTCTTAAGGGGTTGGAGAGGCTAGATGCGGGAAGATTGTTCCCGATGATGGGGGAGTTCAGAACCAGGGGTCACAGCTTAAGGATAAGGGGGAAGTCTTTTAGGACCGAGATGAGAAAACATTTCTTCACACAGAGAGTGGTGAGTCTGTGGAATTCTCTGCCACAGAAGGTAGTTGAGGCCAGTTCATTGGCTATATTTAAGAGGGAGTTAGATGTGGCCCTTGTGGCTAAAGGGATCAGGGGGTATGGAGAGAAGGCAGGTACGGGATACTGAGCTGGATGATCAGCCATGATCATATTGAATGGCGGTGCAGGCTCGAAGGGCCGAATGGCCTACTCCTGCACCTATTTTCTACGTTTCTATGTTTCTATGTTTAATAACCGCATGAAATATTACACTCGTGAGTATATTACTGCTGGTGAGGAAGATTAAAAAACTGAGAGAGATTGACAAAATATGATCAGTAAGGGCAGTATTGTAGCGCAGAGGTAGAGCTTCTACCTTACAGCGCCGGAGACCCGGGTTCGATCCTGAACACGGGTGCTTGCCTGTGCGGAGTTTGTACAGTTACGGAGTTTCTCCTCGTGACCGCGTGGGTTTTCTCCGAGATCCTCGGTTTCCTCCCCCACACTCCAAAGACGCACAGGTTTGTAGATTAATTGCCTTTGTATAAATGTAAATTGTCCCCAGTGTGTGTAGGATAGTGTTAGAGTGCGGGGATCGCTGGTCGGCGCGGACCCGGTGGGAATAAAGGGCCTGTTTCCGCGCTGTATCTCTAAACGAAACGAAACTAAACTGAATGGACGAGAAGATATGATGTATCTGTATTTTCCAATCAGACAGTAATTGTGGCTTTGCATCTGCGTTTCAACAAGTTTTCTGTACACACAGTAGATTGGTCCATGGCCTATCTGCGTTTAACATCGGCCAGTATTAAGTTTCTCTTAGCAAATGGCAAATTGATAGAACCCATTGTGAGTTCTTCCATTTCCACTTCTGTGACTTTGATAAATGTCCATGGGCATCTTGTCTGCACTATGTGTTGCTGCTTCTCTGGGCATTGTGCCAAACTTCAGAAGTTCCGGCTTCTTGTTTCATTGATTTGTAGGTCAACAAACCTAATTAGCGCGGCAGTTCTCAGACGGTGCAGGAATCCATTAAGTCGTTCTCCGTGCCAAGGGTCAGGGGCAGCACAGTGGATGGATTTGCTGCCTTACGGCGCCAGAGGCCCAGGTTCGACCCTGATTAACGGGTGTTGTCTGTATGGAGTTTGTACGTGCGTTCTCCCTGTGACTGCATTGGCTTTCCCTGAGTGCTCCGGTTTCCTCCCACACTCCAGGTTTGTAGGGAAATTGGCGTCTGTAAATTGCCCCAACTGTGTGGGATAGAACAATTGTACTAGTATAAGAAAATAACTGCAGATGCTGGTACAAATCGAAGGTATTTATTCACAAAATGCTGGAGTAACTGTATCGACCGGAAACGTCACCCATTCCTTCTCTCCTGAGATGACGACTGTACTAGTGATCGCTGGGCAGCACCGACTGAGCGGGCCGAAGGGCCTGTTTCCGTGCTTTCTCCCTAAACTAAACTGTACATGAATATAATCAAGCCTTCCACTTTGGGAAGATAAAGGATGACCGGTGCGACATTTAGTGTAAAGCCACAACATTGAAGTCCGATTACCAATGTTTAAAGGTCTCTAATGAGGTGGACGGGCGTAGGATTGTCAGCGTTCGAATTCGACACGGAACATCAATGATTCCTTTCCCCTTCACGGATGCTGCCTGACCAATCCAGTTTCTCCAGCAGTTTGTGTTCTGCTCCAGATTCCAGCATCGACGGTCCCTTGTGTCTGTTCCATCAAAGGGGACCTTTTCATTCACTGAACGGAGGCGATTTAATTAACTGCAGTGTGAACTGAGCTGCAAAAGGTCAACTGACGGTTCCAGGTTCGGCAGTCAGTCATAGGAACAGAAATTGGCCACGCGGGGCCCGTCTATCACCTATACTCAGGTATGACACTGGGTCTCTGGCGCTGTAAGGCAGCAACTCTACCGCTGCGCCACCGTCAAAGATCACCGTCAAAGAAGGGCGGCACGGTGGCGCAGCGGTAGAGTTGCTGCCTTACAGCGAATGCAGCGCCGGAGACTCAGGTTCGATCCTGACTACGGGCGCCGTCTGTACGGAGTTTGTGCGTTCTCCCCGTGACCTGCGTGGGCTTTCTCCGAGATCTTCGGTTTCCTCCCACACTCCAAAGACGTGCAGGTATGTAGGTTAATTGGCTGGGCAAATGTAAGAAAAATAAAATTGTCCCTAGTGTGCGTAGGATAGTGTTAGTGTGCGGGGATCGCTGGGCGGCGCGGACCCGGTGGGCCGAAGGGCCTGTTTCCGCGCTGTATCTCTCAATCTAAAAATCTTAATTACGGGGAGAAGGCAGGAGAATGGGATCGAGAGGGAAAGTTAGATCAGCCATGATTGAATGGCGGTCATAAGGAATAGGAGTGGAATTAGGCCATTCGGCCCATCAAGTCTACTCCGCCATTCAATCATGGCTGATCTATCTCACCCTCCTAACCCCGTTCTCCTGCCTTCTCCCCATAACCCCTGACACCTGTGCTAAGCGGAGTAGACATGATGGGCCGAATGGCCTATGAAGTTATGAGTCTACTCCGCCATTCAATCATGGCTGATCTGTCTTTCCCTCTCAACCCCATTCTCCTGCCTTCTCCCCTCAGCCTTTGAAGGTATTGTTGAAAGTAGGTCTGAGCAAATTAGGTCAGGTAGGTCAGTTAGATTTAGCTCTTAGGGCGAACGGAATCAAGGGATATGGGGAAAAAGCAGGAACGGGATATCGATTTTGGATGAGCAGCCTTGATCATATAGAATGGCCTACTCCTGCACCTATTTTCTATGCTTCCGTCGGTGAATGGACTCTGTTCTGACGTTGTTCCCTTTTCCTTACAGGCTGTACAGGACTTTCAAGGACAGTAAATACCTCTACATGTTAATGGAAGCCTGCCTCGGGGGAGAGCTGTGGACTATTCTCAGGGACAGGTAGGAACACAGATGCAGCCGTTAAAAATATCTCCTCGCGACGTCGAACAACACAAATATAACAATTCCCTGGAATAGTTGGCATGTTCTATTTTTAAGTTTCAGCCTCGTGATTGTTCACAGGTTCATCAGTGATAGGAGCGGAATTAGGACATTCGGCCCAACAAGTCTACTCCGCCATTGAATCGTGGCTGACCTCTCTCTGCCTCCTAAACACCATTTTCCTGCCTTCTCCCCATAACCTCTGACACCCGTACTAATCAAGAATCTATCTATCTCTGCCTAAAAAAATATCCATTGACTTGGCCTCCACAACCCTCTGTGGCAATGAATTCCACAGATTCTGACGTTGTGATCTGTTGTGAATCTGTGGAATTCTCTGCCTCAGAGGGCAGTGGAGGCCAATTCTCTGAATACATTCAAGAGAGAGCTGGATAGAGCTCTTAAGGATAGCGGAGTCAGGGGGTTATGGGGAGAAGGCAGGAACGGGGTACTGATTGAGAATGATCAGCCATGATCACATTGAATGGCGGTGCTGGCTCGAAGGGCCGAATGGCCTACTCCTGCACCTATTGTCTATTGTCTATTGTCTATTCACCATTGTCGTGTGGACTGTAACTCAGTTTAGTTTAGCCCACCGAGCCCGCGCCGAGTGGTGCAGGAGTGGAGTTGCTGCCTTACAGCACAAAAAGACCCGGGTTCGATCCCGACTACGGGAGCTGTCTGTACTGAGTTTGTACGTTCTCCCCGTGACCTGCTTGGGATTTCTCCGAGATCTTCGGTACAGGTTTGTAGGTTAATTGGCTTGGGGTGTAACTGTAAAATTGTCCCTGGTGTGTGTAGGATAGTGATAGTGTGCGGGGATCGCTGGTTGATTCGGAGAGCCGAAGGGCCTGTTTCCGCGCTGTATCTCTAAAACTAAAACGAAACTAATCGGCCTGCAGATCCAAGATTTGTATTTGGTTGGGATTTGGAATGGCCTGGGACTGATGTTTCACCACTTGTCCTCTGCTGCCATCTGCTGTTAGACTCGAGCACGACTTCTTTCTAATCTTTCGACCCAAAATGCTGGAGAAACTCAGCGGGTCAGGCAGCATCTCTGGATAGAAGGAATGGGTCGTGTTTCGGGTCGAGACCCTTCTTCAGACTGTCAGGGGAGAGGGAGATACAGAGCTAAGGAAGTGTCAGGTGTGAAAATGAGACAAATGGGATGGAGATCAAGGACATGTAGCATGTAGCATGTAGATCATGTAACATGTAGCATGTAGATCGTTGTTTAGCTAGGAGTGAGGCAATTTGGGGGAACAAAAAAGCAAACTGAGATAAAATATAAACGGGGACAGTCAGACTGGTCGGAGAACTGGGAAGGGGGGAGGTGATGGAGAGCAAGGGTTACTTGAATAGACAATAGATAATAGGTGCAGGAGGAGGGCATTCGGCCCTTCGAGCCAGCACCGCCATTCAATGTGATCATGTCTGATCATTCTCAATCAGCAACCCGTTCCTGCCTTCTGCCCATACCCCCTGACTCCGCTATCCTTAAGAGCTCTATCTAGCTCTCTCTTGAATGCATTCAGAGAATTGGCCTCCACTGCCTTCTGAGGCAGAGAATTCCACAGATTCACAACTCTCTGACTGAAAAAGATTTTCCTCATCTCAGTTCTAAATGGCCTACCCCTTATTCTTAAACTGTGGCCCCTGGTTCTGGACTCCGTCAACATTGGGAACATGTTTTCTACCTCTAACGTGTCCAACCCCTTAATAATCTTATACGTTTCGATAAGATCTCCTCTCATCCTTCTAAATTCCAGTGTATACCAGCTTGAAGTTAGATAAGTCAATGTTCATACCGCTGGGGTGTAAGCTGCCCAAGCAGAATATGAGGTGCTGTTCCCCCAAATTGCACTGGGCCTCACTCTGACAATGGAGGAGGCCCAGGACAGAAAGGTCAGATTGGGAATGAGAGGGGGAGTTAAAGTGTTTAGCAACTGGGAGATCAGGCAGGTTTAGGCGGACTAAGCGGAGGTTTTCAGCGAAACAATCGCTGAGCCTGTGCTTGGTCGCATCTCGCCTTCACACACACTTATTTCTGCTCCATTTGGAGTTTAGTCAGGATTATTGCCAGTCCATTCATGCCGTGTACATTAACAACTATTAAACCAAAACCCCACTAGACCCTGTAAATATTCCTTCAATATTCATCGACTGGATGGCGAGACTACTGCTTAAACCTGTGAGAATTATTAAAAAGATATTAAGATTCATAAGTTCATAAATTCTAGGAGCAGAATTAGGCCATTCGGCCCATCAAGTCTACTCCGCCATTCAATTATGGCTGATCTCTCAACCCCATTCTCCTGCTTTCTCCCCATAACCCCAGGTACCCACACTAACCAAGAATCTATGTCAATCTCCGCCTTAAATATATTCATTGACTTGGCCCCCACAGCCGTCTGTTGCAATGAATCCCACAGATTCACCACCCTCTGACTAAAGACTCTGCAAGTTCAGTTGCATTTTTCTCACCAGACAAAGTCAATATACCAAAAAAAAGGTGCAAAGTGCTGGAGTAACTCAGCAGTTCATTGTTTCTCCCAAGGTCAATGTACAACCCTAGTTTTAAACATTACAGTTTTCAGACTCCTATACCTTCTTTCAATTGTCTGTGGTACCCTATATATATATATACATATGTGTGTGTGTGTATATTAATATATGTATATATGTGTGTGTGTATGTGTGTGTGTGTGTATATATATTCATATATGTATATATATATATATATATCACACACACACACACACATATATATATATATATATGTGTGTGTGTGATATATATACGTGTGTGCATTTGTGTATATATATCATATATATATGTATGTGTATATATGTACATATGTGTGTGTATTAATATATATATGTGTGTGTGTGTATATTAATATATGTATGTGTATGTGTGTGTATATACATATATACACACACACACACACACACACACACACATATATATATATATGTGTGTGTGTGTGTGTGTATGTGTATATATATATTATATATATATATGTATGTATGTATGTGTGTGTGTGTGTGTGTGTATATAATATATATATATGGTATAAGAAAATAACTGCAGATGTTGGTACAAATCGAAGGTATTTATTCACAAAATGCTGGAGTAACTCAGCAGGTCAGGCAGCATCTCGGGAGAGAAGGAATGGGTGACGTTTCGGGTCGAGGCCCTTCTTCAGACTGACTGAGAGTCGGGGGAGAGGGGAAACGAGAGATATTGACGGTGATGTAGAGAGATATAGAACAGATGAATGAAAGATATGCAAAAAAAAGGTAATGATGTAAGAAGGGTCTGAAGAAGGGTCTCGACCCGAAACGTCACCCATTCCTTCTCTCCTGAGATGCTGCCTGACCTGCTGAGTTACTCCAACATTTTGTGGATAAATACCTTCGATTTGTACCAGCATCTGCAGTTATTTTCTTACACTGAAGTTAGAGAATGTTTATTTGCCAGTTTGATGCTTTTGGGAAGATTTTGTCACCTTTATCTTCCCCACTGTTTTCAAAGACTGTTCCTCCCCAAGGCATCGGACGGGTTCCACATGTAGTCATCGCAAGCTTGAAGGCCACAACAGCAGATCAGAGAAACCGTCTTAAACCGCTTATCATCCAACTGCCGAGCAGTCTATATTTGTTTAACTGCACCTCATATTTCGCCTGGGCACCTTGCAGCCCAGCGGTATGAACATTGACTTCTCCAACTTTAGATAGTTCCTCTGTCCCTCCCGTCCCCTCCTCCTTCCTCCGCCTCCGTCTCCCTCTATCTTCCTGTCTCCACCTATATCCTTCCTTTGTCCCGCCCCCCTGACATCAGTCTGAAGAACGGTCTCGACCCGAAACGTCACCCATTCCTTCTCTCCCGAGATGCTGCCTGACCTGCTGAGTTACTCCAGCATTTTGTGAATAAATACCTATATTATATATGTGTGTGTGTGTGTGTGTGTGTGTGTGTGTGTGTGTGTGTGTGTATCTGTGTCTGTGAAGGAACTCCAGATGCTGGTTTAAACCAAAGAAAGACACAAAAAGCAGGAGTAACTCAGCGGGACAGGCAGCATCTCTGGAGAGAAGGAATGGGTGACTTTTCAGTTTGAGACCCTATATATATATATATATATATATATACACACACACACACACACACATATATATACATGTCCACCACCGTTTTTCCAGCACCCTTGGTTCCAGGGCCTTGCCGGAATAATCAGAGGTCACGGCGTCCGAGAGGAGTCCAACGATACCGGAACGGTCCTCCTAGGCCACGGGGGGGGGGGCAAGATATTGGCCCGCAAAGTGGGCCGAAGGGCCTGTTTCTGCCCTGTATCTCTAAAGTGAGCATCAGTCGGAGCATTGTACAAGAGTAACAGAGCCAGAGAGTCGTGGAGTCACATAGCATGGAAACAGGCCCTTCGGCCCATCTTGCCCACACTGTGCGTCAGACACCGTCAGCGATGAACATGGGTAGGTGACGTTTCAGGTCAAGGCCCTTCTTCAGACTGATTCAGTAATTTAAACTCTGAGGTATTAATAAAGAAAATATTACTAATCATTTGCTTTCCAAAACCCTTCACCTCTTCGCAACAGACCACTGGCCTTAAAGGGGCAGACACGAGAGGGGTTGTGGCACCCTTATAGTTTCGAATAATTTATTATTAACCTTTCTCCGTAGATACAGAGAAGACAATATTAAAAGGTACTGTATGTGGCACCATTTTGCATTGAGAGAAAAACTACACTGCACATTGGAATTATGGCGAGAAGCAGCTCGGTCTTTTCAGCTTGCAGCAACCATCAGTGGGCCCCACTCTGTCCATGTTCACTGCCATTGTCTGTCCATTGCATGGGATCACAACTGTGTGTGCGCCATTTCTGGAATGTTCCATGGTCCATTCAGTTCATTGCCATGTCGTCTGGCTTGCGGATCCTCTGAAAATCTCCCTCTCATTGCGATCTCCAAACTCGCCAAAAAAGCTAGGAACGGTTGTGGGGTTTAAAAAAAAAAAGTAATCCAAGTTCCTCGCTCCGTTAAAGGGCACACAGCACTGGAGTAACACAGCGGGTCAGGCAGCAGCTCTGGAGAACACGGTCGGGTGACGTTTCAGGTCTTGTGTTCACAGAAACATAGAAAATAGGTGCAGGAGTAGGCCATTCGGCCCTTCGAGCCTGCACCGCCATTCAATATGATCATGGCTGATCATCCAGCTCAGTAACCTGTACCTGCCTTCTCTCCATACCCCCTGATCCCTTTAGCCACAAGGGCCACATCTAACTCCCTCTTAAATATAGCCAATGAACTGGCCTCAACTACCTTCTGTGGCAGAGAATTCCACAGACTCACCACTCTCTGTGTGAAGAAATGTTTTCTCATCTCGGTCCTATAAGACTTCCCCCTTATCCTTAAGCTGTGACCCCTGGTTCTGGACTTCCCCAACATCGGGAACAATCTTCCCACACCTAGCCTCTCCAACCCCTTAAGAATTTTATATGTTTCAATAAGATCCCCCCTCAGTCTTCTAAATTCCAGCGAGTATAAGCCTAGTCTATCCAGTCTTTCTTCATATGTAAGTCCTGCCATCCCAGGGATCAATCTGGTGAACCTTCTCTGTACTCCCTCTAAGGCTAGAATGTCTTTCCTCAGATTAGGAGACCAAAACGGTACACAATACTCCAGGTGCGGTCTGACTGATTGTAAGGTTGAGCTTCTAACATTGTTCCCACCCGCCCGCCCTTATGTCAGTCTGAAGAAGGGTCTCGACTCTACACCACCTACCCATGTTTTTCAGAGATGCTGCCTGACCTGCTGAGTTACTCCAGCACTTTGTGTTCATTGACCAGCATCTGCAGTTGTTTGTGGTGGGAGGAACTGCAGGTGCCGGTGTACACCGAAGATGGAAACACAATGCTGGAGTAACTCAGTGGGTCGTTATTCACAACATGCTGGAGTAACTCAGCGGGTCAGGCAGCATCTCGGGAGAGAAGGAATGGGTGACGTTTCGGGTCGAGACCCTTCTTCAGAGTGGGTCGGGCAGGATCTCTGGAGAAAAGAAACCTGTCTGAAGAAGGGTTCCGACCCCGAGACGTCGCCTATTCCTTTTCTCCAGGGATGCTGCCAGGCCCACTGAGTTACTCCGGCACTTTGTGTCCGTCTGACTCGGACAGGGAGCTGCACTTGGAGTTTATCTGCAGTTCATTGTCCCCCGTCCCCAGGTCTTTCGCAGAGGAGCGAACTCTTTCCGAACATAAAATCGGCGAAGATCTGCGGAGAGTTGAGTTTTGACAGGATCATTTGGAGTCTCGGCGACACAGTGGCACCCAGGAACGAGAGCCTTTCATCCAGTTCCCTGGTTGTCACTGAGTGCGTTGCCTCACAAGCTGCTTATTAATACCTGGGCACCATCATCGCATCCGGAGGCTCCAAGCATTCAGCACAACTGCCTGGAAGAGACTGCATTTCATGCCGATGTGACTAATCCACACGACTAACCCTGCTTCTGCACGCGGTTCAGCTACATTCCGCTGTGCTAATGTCTCCTCCCCCCCCACTGTTGGTGCTTTCTCTGCAGAGGTTCCTTCGATGACGCGACCACTCGATTCTACACGGCCTGCGTGGTAGAAGCCTTCGCCTACCTGCATTTCAAAGGAATTATTTACAGGGACCTCAAACCAGAAAACTTAATCCTGGATCACAGGGGATATGCTAAACTGGTGAGTGCTCAATATCATATCATATCATCATATCATATATATACAGCCGGAAACAGGCCTTCTCGGCCCACCAAGTCCGCGCCGCCCAGCGATCCCCGCACATTAACACTATCCTACACCCACTCGGGACAATTTTTACATTTTTACAATTTACACATTTACCCAGCCAATTAACCTACATACCTGCACGTCGTTGAAACGTCAAGGCTAGTTTCAATTGAGGAAATCCACTTTGCAGACCATCCATTAGATAGCTGCAGAGGTTATGAAAATTCTAACGGCATTAACATTGAATTCCGTTTCAGTTTCCGTTTCGGTTTCAGTTTTAGTTTCAATTTTAGAGATACAGCCATTAGAAACAGCCCGTTAGAATTTACAATTCAGGTAAAATTGCGATCTGCCTTTAATTATGTTTTACTTTTATATATTTACTTATTTTTGTTTACACAATTGCCGATTACCTCACAGGATGGCTGATGCATAGTGAACGAGAGAATCCCGAACCATCTGACATGTTGTAGATACGTATGGGCCGGCGCCTTGGAAGAATGTAGAGGTTTTGCTGTCAAATTGTGCATTTGTATTTGTGATATGATGTATTGTGAACACATCAGCTGCAAAGGGGTGTCCAGGGAGGGTGGGTGAGGGTTATTTTTGTTGTTATATATAAAGAACAAAATGGAGGGGAATGTAATGCATTACATTTTTCGTATTGTATCTTTCCTTCAATAAAAATAAATATATATATTTTTTTTAATTGTGAATTGTCCCGAGTGTACGTAGGATAGTTTTAGTGCGCGGACATTGCTGGTTGGCACAGACTCGGTGGACCGATCGGCCCGTTTCCGCGCTGTATCTCTAAACTAATCTAAACTAAACTATTCACTGAAAGAGGTCATGACATACTTATTGTTTCCCAGTTGGTTTATTTCTTCCGACGACTGGTGCAAGTGAATTTATTTCTAAGTCTTTCCTTTACTTCACTACGATCTGAACTTTAGTTTTAGTTTTTCCGTTCAGTTTGGACATACAGCACGGAAACATGCCCTTTGGCCCACCGACCCCGCGCCAACCAGCAAACACCCTCTAGGCACGGTGGCGCAGCGGTAGAGTTGCTGCTTTACGGCGAATGCAGCGCCGGAGACTCAGGTTCGATCCTGACTACGGGTGCTGCACTGTAAGGAGTTTGTACGTTCTCCCCGTGACCTGCGTGGGTTTTCTCCGAGATCTTCGGTTTCCTCCCACACTCCAAAGACGTACAGGTTTGTAGGTTAATTGGCTGGGTAAATGTAAAAATTGTCCCTAGTGGGTGTAGGATAGTGTTAATGTGCGGGGATCGCTGGGCTGCACGGACTTGGTGGGCCGAAAAGACCTGTTTCCGGCTGTATATATATGATATGATATGATACACTAGCACTATCCTACACACTAGGGACAATTTACCATTGACAGAAGCCAGTTAGCCTATGATCCTGTACGTTTTTGGAGTGTGGGAGGAAACCAGAGCACCCGTAGTAAACCCACGCCGTCGCAGGGAGAAAGTACAAGCTCTGTGCGGACAGCACCCGTGGTCAGGATCGAACCCGGGTCTCTGGCGCCGTAAGGCAGCAACTCTACCGCTGCACCACCACCCGGTGGTGCCGCCCCTGTTCAAGCTCTGTCCAAGTAAGATAGACACAGAGTGCTGGAGTAACTCAGCGGGTCAGGCAGCATCTCCGGAGGAAAAGGATGGGTGGGTGACGTTTCGGGTCGGAACCCTTCTTCAGACGGAAAGTAAAGGGGAGGGAACCGGAGGCAGCACAAGGGGTCCAATTAATGGACCAGTGGACCAAGAAAAGGACAAGTAAGTGTCCACGCATTGAATTGAATTGAATTGAATGACGTTATTGTCACATGTGACGATTCACAGTGAAATTCTTTGCTTGCATACCCAATGTATGTAAATAGACTGAAGAAGGGTCTGACGAAGGGTCTCGACCCGAAACATCACCCATTCCTTCTCTCTCGAGATGCTGCCTGACCTGCTGAGTTACTCCAGCATTTTGTGAAATAAATACCTTCAATGTATGTAAATAGTCGCCACATAAAGGGCGACAACAGGTAGGCACGGTGGCGCAGCGGTAGAGTTGTTGCCTTACGGCGAATGCAGCGCCGGAGACTCAGGTTCGATCCTGACTACGGGCGCCGTCTGTACGGAGTTTGTACGTTCTCCCCGTGACCTGCGTGGGTTTTCTCCGAGATCTTCGGTTCCCTCCCACACTCCAAAGACGTGCAGGTTTGTAGGTTAATTGACTGGGTAATATGTAAAAATTGTCCCTAGTGTGCGTAGGATAGTGTTAATGTGCGGGGATCGCTGGGCGGCGCGGACCTGGTGGGCCGAAGGGCCTGTTTCCGCGCTGTATCTCTAAATCTAAAAAAAAAAGTTACAGAGTGCCCCCACACCTGGTCCCCCTTTGTTCTTCCCCCCCTCCCCCCACCTCTCGGCGGCGACCCCCCACGCCGGGTCCTCCTTTGTTCCTTCCCCCGGCAGCGGCGTCCTCACTCCCACGTGGTCCGTCCTCGTCCGTCGGTCAGCGCCATCATCGACTGCCGCACCGATCTCTCCACTAACGCCGTAATGTTACAAAGTCACAGCACAGAAGGACTGGGTATGCTCACGTTAACTTGCCTTGTTCTCTCTCTCTCTCCCATCTCTCTCCCCCCTCTCTCTCCCCATCTCCCTCTCTCGCTTCCTCCTCTCTTCCCCCTCTCCCCCTCTCCCCCTCCCTCTCCCTCCCTCTCTCTCCCCCCTCTCTCTCCTCCCTCTCTCTCCCCCCACCCCCCTCTCTTTCCCTCTCTCTCCCCTCTCTCCCCCTCTCCCTCTCCCTCTCTCTCTCTCCCCCTCTCCCTCTCTCTCTCTCCCCCTCTCTCTCTCTCCCCCCTCCCTTCCCCCCTCTCTCCCTTCTCCCCCCCCCATCTCTCCCTCTCTCCCTCTCTTTCTCTCTCCTCCCCCCCTCTCTCTCTCTCCCTCTCTCTCTCTCTCGCTGTCAGGTGGACTTTGGATTTGCCAAGAAAATAGGGTTTGGGAAAAAAACCTGGACGTTCTGTGGTACCCCAGAATACGTGGCTCCAGAAATCATTTTGAACAAAGGGCACGACATCTCAGCTGATTACTGGTCGCTTGGAATCCTTATGTACGAGCTTCTAACTGGCAGGTGAGAAGAACGCCATGTCCACCGCCGATATTCCGGCACCCTTGGTTCCAGAGCCTTGCCTCCTTGTCCGTTTTTGCCGGGCCAACAGAGGTCAGGGCCTTGGGGAGACCGAGATACAAAGTCGGCCGCGGAGGTCGGACATGGGAAGTCCCGATGCTCTGGCAGTTCCAGAGCCTCGGCCGCAGGGGGCAGATTCGACCCGCCGATCGACCGCGGAAGTCCCGATGAGGTCGAGATCGGCCGCCTCACCCGGCCTTGGGGACACATTTTCGGGGAGGAGTGGAGACTTCCGGGGGGGGGGGGATTTTCAAGTGCGCCCTCGTGGTTTAGTCCGGATTTTGGGCGGCACGGTGGCGCAGCGGTAGAGTTGCTGCCTTACAGCGAACGCAGCGCCTGAGACTCGGGTTCGATCCTGACTACGGGCGCCGTCTGTACGGAGTTTGCACGTTCTCCCCGTGACCTGCGTGGGTTTTCTCCGAGATCTTCGGTTTCCTCCCACACTCCAAAGACGTGCATGTATGTAGGTTAATTGACTGGGTAAAATGTAAAAATTGTCCCCAGTGTGTGTAGGATAGTGTTAATGTGCGGGGATCGCTGGGCGGCGCGGACTCGGTGGGCCGAAGGGCCTGTTTCCGCGCTGTATCTCTAAAAAATCTTTTTAAAAAATCTATAGGAAGTGCCGGACCACAAGTTCCTGGAAAATCGATGGTGGACCCGTATTTTTTTCAGTCAGAGATCTGTGGAATTCTCTGCCTCAGAAGGCAGTGGAGGCCAGTTCTCTGAATGCATTCAAGAGAGAGCTAGATAGAGCTCATAAGGATAGCGGAGTCAGGGGGTATGGGGAGAGGGCAGGAACGGGGTACTGATTGAGAATGATCTGCCAAAGGGCCGAATGGCCTACTCCTGCACCTATTGTCGATTGTGTTGTCCCGTATGGTATAGCAAGAACTTGAATTTTGACAGATAGAAGCCAACAATAAGAATTTAGTTTAGAGATGTTTAGAGATACAGCTCAGAAACAGGCCCACCGAGCCCAGGCCGACCAGCAATCCCTGCACGCTAACGTCACCCTACACACACTGGGGAACAATTTATAATTTTACCAAGCCAATTGATCGCCAAACCTGTACGTCTTTGGATTGTGGGAGGAAACCGGAACACCTGGAGAAAACCCACTCCAGGTCACTCCAGGGAGAACGTACACGACAGCACCCATCGTCAGGATCGAACCCATTTAAGAGGCTTTTGGGTAGGCATACGGTTAACAAGGGAAAGGACGGAAGTGGATAATGCGCAGGTGGATAAAAGATGGTCTTGGCATCATGTTTGGCACAGACATTGTGGGCTGAGAGCCCATTCTTGTGCTGTGCTGCTCTACGTTCTGCTACACTGTAAAACAGCATAACTTGTGGAGAGGCAGGCATTAAGACATTGGTAAGAATAGGAAGGCAGAGTATTATCTGAATGGTGTCAAGTTAGGAACGGGGACGTACAACGAGATCTGGGTGTCCTAGTGCATCAGTCACTGAAAGGAAGCATGCAGGTACAGCAGGCAGTGAAGAAAGCCAATGGAATGTTGGACTTCATAACAAGAGGAGTTGAGTATAGGAGTAAAGAGGTCCTTCTGCAGTTGTATAGAGCCATAGTGAGACCACACCTGGAGTACTGTGTGCAGTTTTGGTCTCCAAATTTGAGGAAGGATATTCTTGCTATTGAGGGCGTGCAGCGTAGGTTTACTAGGTTAATTCCCGGAATGGCGGGACTATCATATGTTGAAAGACTGGAGCGACTAGGCTTGTATACACTGGAATTTAGAAGGATGAGAGGAGATCTTATCGAAACCTATAAGATTATTAAGGGGTTGGACACGTTAGAGGCAGGAAACATGTTCCCAAACGTTGGAGGAGTCCAGAACAAGGGGCCACAGTTTAAGAATAAGGGGTAGGCCATTTAGAACTGAGATGAGGAAGAACTTTTTCAGTCAGAGAGTTGTGAATCTGTGGAATTCTCTGCCTCAGAAGGCAATGGAGGCCAATTCTCTGAATGCATTCAAGAGAGAGCTGGATAGAGCTCTTAAGGAATCAGAGAGTATGGGGAGAAGGCAGGAATGGGGTACTGATTGAGAATGATCAGCCATGATCACATTGAATGGGGGTGTTGGCTCGAAGGGCCGAATGGCCTCCTCCTGCACCTATTGTCTATTGTCTATTGCAGAAATTGACTGCAGATGTAGTCTATAGATCTTCTCAATGTAACAGCGCATTGTTGTGTATTGCCCCGAGCAATAGCAACGACGGATTAAGTCATTAAACAGCAATTTATTAGCCACCTTCGAACACGGTAGATCACCCTAACTTACGTAAAATGGCTGCTGCCTTTAAAACCGTGCCCCGCGTCACCATCCTCCAATCTACCACGCACGCGCGCACCCGTGATGTTCCTGGCAGGCGGAGATGCCAGCACGCACACGCACAAGATGCCAGCGTGTATACACACAAGATGCCAGCATGCACATGTGTGTAAGGTGCCAGCATGCACATGTGTGTAAGGTGCCAGCATGCATGCATGTAAGATACTGGTATACACACACGTCAGATACAGACAAACACACACGTAAGATACAGGCAAACACACACGTCAGATACAGACAAACACACACGTAAGATACAGGCAAACACACACGTCAGATACAGACAAACACACACGTAAGATACAGGCAAACACACACGTCAGATACAGACAAACACACACGTAAGATACAGGCAAACATGAATGTAAAGTGACCTTATGACCTTATTTATGACCATATTTATGGGGAGAAGGCAGGAGAATGGGGTTTAGGAGGGAGAGATCGACCAGCCATGATTGAATGGCGGAGTAGACTTGATACTACTCATTCTGGCCTAATGCTACTAATTTCCCTTGTGACCTTATGACCTACGACACCGACACACATGCAGGGAAGATGCCGGATTGCGTGCGTGTCAGATGCCAGCGCGAATACAAGGAGGTTAACTGTTCTGGACGGTTCACACGTGTACTAATAAGTGATAGGATCAGATATTGGCCATTCGGCCTATCAAGTCCACTCCGCCATTCAATCATGGCTGATCTATCTCTCTCCCTCCGAACCCCATTCTCCTGCCTTCTCCCCGTAACCCCTGACCTGTACTAATCAAGAATCTATCTCTCTCTACCTTAAAAATATCCATTGAATTGCCCTCCACAGCCTTCTGTGGCAAAGAATTCCACCGATTCACTACCCACTGACAAAATAAATTGCTCCCCGTCTCCTTCCTAAAGGAACGTTCTTTAATTCTGATGCTCTGGTCCTACACTCTTCTGGTCCTACACTCTTCCATTGCTAGAAACATCCCCTAGACTCTCCCACTGGTGGAAACCTCCAATAATGGCGTATAACTCGTTTTCACCTAGCCCACAGCTAACGATGTACTGCTTCTTTGATCATCGTTTTTTTTTTAGATTTAGAGATACAGCGCGGTAACAGGCCCTTCGGCCCACCGAGTCCGCGCCGCCCAGCGATCCCCGCACATTAACACTATCCTACACACACTAGGGACAATTTTTACATTTGCCCAGTCAATTAACCTACAAACCTGCACGTCTTTGGAGTGTGGGAGGAAACCGAAGATCTCGGAGAAAACCCACGCAGGTCACGGGGAGAACGTACAAACTCCGTACAGACGGCGCCCGTAGTCAGGATCGAACCTGAGTCTCCGGCGCTGCATTCGCCGTAAGGCAGCAACTCTACCGCTGCGCCACCGTGCCGCCCACATTCTTTGTTCTATATCTCCACATCACCGTCTATAGTTCAATCTCTCGTTTCCATCTCCCCTGATTCTCAGTCTGAAGAAGGTTCTCGACCCGAAATGTCTCCCATTCCTTCTCTTCGGAGACGCTGCCTGTCCCGCTGAGTGATTCCAGCCTTTTGGGTCTATCTTCAGTGTAATCCAGGCGTAGGTGCTGGTGTGAATGTTTCATGACCCGTGAACGCTGAACGGGTTTGTTATCTGCACAACTGCAAAATGTGCGTTTCATCCATCGCAGTTTGGAACTGGTTTTTTTTTCACCTCTGCGCTTCCTCTACCCTTCTTCCCAAGTCCGCCATTCTCAGGGCCTGACCCCATGAAAACGTACAACATCATTCTTCGTGGGATCGACATGATCGAATTTCCAAAGAAAATCACAAAAAATGCTGCTAACCTCATCAAGAAACTCTGCAGGTAGGTGCCTGCGAGAATCGGTCACAGTTGGGGATGCGTAATATCCAACCAGTCAAATAGTCAATCTTCAATCTGTTTTAAGAAATTGGAGGGCTCTCTCTCCTAAAACACTCCCTCTTGTCATAGAGTGATACGGTGTGGAAACAGGTCTCTTCGGCCCAACTTGCTCACACCGGCTAACATGCAGGTGCAGCAGGCAGTGAAGAAAGCGAATGGTATGTTGGCATTCATAGCGAGGGGATTTGAGTACAGGAGCAGGGAGGTTCTGCTGCAGTTGTACAGGGCATTGGTGAGACCACACCTGGAGTATTGCGTACAGCTTTGGCCTCCTAATCTGAGGAAAGACATTCTTGCCATAGAGGGAGTACAGAGAAGGTTCACCAGATTGATTCCTGGGATGGCAGGACTTTCATACGAAGAAAGACTGGATAGACTCGGCTTGTACTCGCTGGAATTTAGAAGATTGAGGGGGGATCTTATAGAAACTTACAAAATTCTTAAGGGGTTGGACAGGCTAGATGCAGGAAGATTGTTCCCGATGTTGGGGAAGTCCAGAACAAGGGATCACAGTTTAAGGATAAGGGGGAAGTCTTTTAGGACCAAGATGAGAAAGTTTTTTTCACACAGAGAGTGGTGAATCTGTGGAATTCTCTGCCACAGAAGGTAGTTGAGGCCAGTTCATTGGCTATATTTAAGAGGGAGTTAGATGTGGCCCTTGTGGCTAAAGGGATCAGGGGTTATGGAGAGAAGGCAGGTACGGGATACTGAGTTGGATGATCAGCCATGATCATATTGAATGGCGGTGCAGGCTCGAAGGGCCGAATGGCCTACTCCTGCACCTATTTTCTATGTTTCTATGTTTCTATGTCCCATCCCAGCTACACCAGTCCAACCTGCCCGCCTTTGGCCCATATCCCTCCACACCTGTCCTGTCAGTTGTAGTGGAGTAAGTGTAAGTGGAGTAAGTGACAAAGCCTAGAGGTGAAAAAGGAGACAAAAAAGTGTCAGATAAGGAGAGAAGTGGAGTGAAAGGTAAAAGCCAGAGGGAGGGATATTGGGGAAAGAGAGAGAAAAAAAGAGGGCCATGTTAGCGGAAGAAATGGGTGGACATTAGAAACACAGAAAAGAGAGAGAGGGAGGAGAGAACTGTTAGGACTGGACAGGATAGGACACTTACACCTGTTAGAACTGTTTCTAAAACATTGGGATAGTCCCAGCCTCAACTACCTGGCAGCTTGCTCCACACACCCACTGTCCTTTGTGTGAAAAAGTTACCCCTCAAATTCCTATGAAATCTTTTCCCCTTCACCTTAAACCAATGACTTTCCCTTGCACTTTATTAATTTCAAAAGCATGGTCAAATGACAATCCGAATATTCAGCAGCGATTCAGTCATTGAAAAAAAAAGTCGTGTTTGCTTTTCCTAACAGGGACAATCCATCGGAAAGACTTGGGAATTTGAAAAATGGAGTTAAAGACATTCAAAAACACAAGTGAGTCTTTGCTTTATGCATTTTCTTTGCACAACGTTGTATAAACAACTTTATCAGCTCTTCAAAACTATTGCTGAGGCCAGAGTATTTTGTTTTCCACACATGGGAGCCATCACCAGACCTGGTTCACATGAAGAGTGCATTTTAGTTTAGTTTAGTTTGGAGATACAGCGCGGAAACAGTCTCTTTGGCCCACCGAGTCCAACGTGTGAAGGGTTTTTGAGGTTGCTGGGCCTGTACTTGCTGGGGCCTTAGAAGGATGAGTGGGAACCTCATTACCGAATAGTGAAAGGCTTGGACAGAGTGAATGTGAAGAGGAGGTTTCCACTAGACAAGGGCCAGATGCCATAGCCTCACAATAAAAGGACGTACCTTTAAAAAGGAGATAAGGAGGGAACTTCTTTAGTCAGAGGGAATTCATTGCCACCATGACGGTGGAGGCCAAGTCATTGGGTATTTTGAAAGTTGAGATTTGCAGATTCTTGATTAGTACGGGTGTAAAAGGTTATGGCAAGAAGGCGGGAGAATGGGGGTTGGGAGTGAAAGATAGATCGGCCATCTTTGAATGTCGGATTAGACTCCGATGGGCCGAATGGCCTAATTCAGTTCCCGTGACCTATGGACATGAAACATTGTCGGCTTATTAATTATGATATGCATTAAGTGCCAACACTCTGCTATGTCTCATTCAAGCATTCAAGAGAGAGCTAGAGCTAGATAGAGCTCTTAAGGATAGCGGAGTCAGGGGGTATGGGGAGAAGGCAGGAACGGGGTACTGATTGAGAATGATCAGCCATGATCACATTGAATGGCGGTGCTGGCTCAAAGGGCCGAATGGCCTCCTCCTGCACCTATTGTCTATTGTCTCCACCTTCACCCTGCCCACCTTGGAAGCTCATAATTCTGTTTCTTTGTGTAAAATTGAAAATATTATTATTAATAATGTACAACTAAGGATTTATTTTTTTCAGATGGTTTGAAGGTTTTAACTGGGATGGATTAAGAAAAGGCACTTTAACACCTCCAATTGTACCTAATGTAAGTGTTGGACCAATACGTCCATATGCTGTTGTATTCTTTACTTTCGTACTGTGGAGATACAGCGCGGAAACAGGCCCCTCGGCCCACCAAGTCCGTGCCGTCCAGCGATCCCCGCACACTAGCAATACCCTGCACATTAGGAACGATTTATAATTTTACCAAAGCCGATTTAGAGCGGCTACTGCCTCATAGTGCCAGAGAACCAGGTTCGATCCTGACTACGGGTGTTGGCTGTACAGAGGTTGTATGTTCTCCCTGTGACCGTGTGGGTTTTCTCCGGGTGCTCCAGGTTCCTCCCACAATTCCAAAGAAGTGTAGGTTTATACGTTAATTGGCTTCTGCAAATTGTAAATTGTCCAGTATGGTGGCGCAGCGTTGCTGCCTTACAGCGAATGCAGCGCCGGAGACTCAGGTTCGATCCTGACTACGGGCGCCGTCTGTACGGAGTTTGTACGTTCTCCCCGTGACCTGCGCGGGTTTTCTCCGAGATCTTCGGTTTCCTCCCACACTCCAAAGACGTGCAGGTATGTAGGTTAATTGGCTTGGTAAATGTAAAATAAAAATTGTCCGTAGTGGGTGTAGGATAGTGTTAATGTGCGGGGATCGCTGGGCGGCGCGGACCCGGTGGGCCGAAGGGCCTGTTTCTGCGCTGTATCGCAGGGACCGAACCCGGGTCCCTGGCGCTGTAAGGCAGCAGCTTTACCGCTGCACCGCCGAGCTGCCGTGATCACAGTGAATGGCGGTGCTGGCTCGAAGGGCCGAATGGCCTACTCCTGCACCTATTGTCTATTGTCTAACTCTGCATCGGCTTTGACGACCATTGAGATCCCAGAGTTGGAGACAGCAGCTGGTTGCAAGAAAGTTTCTAAGGAGGAGCACAGCGGGTCAAGCAGCATCTGTGGAATGAATGGTCAGGTGACGTTCCGGGTTGGGACCCTACCTCAGACTGGCCGTAGTAAGGGGGGGAAAGAGGTAGGAGCAGGACTAAGCCTGCTGAATGATAGGTGGATGCAGGTGAGGGTTCTGTTACTGGCGGATAAGTGGAGTAAGTGACAAAGCCTAGAGGTGAAAAGGGAGACAGAAAAGTGTCAGATAAGGAGAGAAGCGGAGTGAAAGGTAAAGCCAGAGGGAGGGATATTGGGGAAAAAGAGAGGGAAAAAAAGGGGGCCATGTTAGCGGAAGAAATGGGTGGACGTTGGAAACACAGGAGAGAGAGAGAGGGGGAAGAGAGAGGTGTTACGTAAAATTGGAGCATTTAATGTTCATACCGTTGGGTTGTGAGCTACCAAGGTGGAATATCAGGTGCTGTTCCTCCATTTTGTGCATGGCTTCGCTCTGGCAATGGAGGAGGCCCAGGACAGAAAGGTCGGCATGGGAACAGGGAGGGCCGTTAAAATGTTTCGCAACCAGGAGGTTCCGTAGGCCTTGGCAGGATAGACAATAGACAATAGGTGCAGGAGGAGGCCATTTGGCCCTTCGAGCCAGCACCACCATTCAATGTGATCATGACTGATCATTCTCAATCAGTACCCCGTTCCTGCCTTCTCCCCATACCCCCTGACTCCGCTATCCTTAAGAGCTCTATCTAGCTCTCTCTTGAATGCAGGATGAAGTGAGGTCACTGCCTTTAAATCACTCGATCATCTCAGTTTTGATTTAAGTGATCAATGGAAACGATTTCTCTCCACATTTTCATTGACGTAGAAACATAGAAAAATAGATGCAGGAGTGGGCCATTCGGCCCTTCGAGCCAGCACCGCCATTCAATATGATCACGGTTGATCATCCACATTCGGTACCCCGTTCCTGCTTTCTCCCCATATCCCTTGATTCCGTTAAGAACTAAGAGCTAAATCTAACTCTCTCTTGAAAACATCCAGTGAATTGGTCTCCACTGCCTTCTGTGGCAGAGAATCCCACAGATTCACAATTCTCTGGGTGAAAAGGTTTTTTTCTAATCTCAGTCCTAAATAGCCTTTCATTATTCTCAGACTGTGCCTCCCCTGGTTCTGGACTCCTCCACATGCATTTACACCAATGTAAATAGAAATTGCATTTATATAAATCCAATGTCATTTATTTTTATAATAGAACTGAGATGAGGAAAAACTTTTTCAGTCAGAGAGTTGTGAATCTGTGGAATTCTCTGCCTCAGAAGGCAGTGGAGGCCAATTCTCTGAATGCATTCAAGAGAGAGCTGGATAGAGCTCTTAAGGATAGCGGAATCAGGGGGTATGGGGAGAAGGCAGGAACGGGGTACTGATTGAGAATGATCAGCCACGATCAGCCGCGGCACGGTAGCGCAGCGGTAGAGTTGCTGCTTTACAGCGAATGCAGCTCCGGAGACTCAGGTTCGATCCTGACTACGGGTGCTGCACTGTAAGGAGTTTGTACGTTCTCCCCGTGACCTGCGTGGGTTTTCTCCGAGATCTTCGGTTTCCTCCCACACTCCAAAGACGTACAGGTATGTAGGTTAATTGGCTGGGTAAATGTAAAAAAAAATTGTCCCTCGTGGGTGTAGGATAGTGTTAATGTACGGGGATCGCTGGGCGGCACGGACTTGGTGGGCCGAAAAGGCCTGTTTCCGGCTGTATATATATGATATGATATGATATGATCACATTGAATGGCGGTGCTGGCTCGAAGGGCCGAATGGCCTCCTCCTGCACCTATTGTCTATTGTCTATAATGGGTGACAGATGGTCGGTGCAGACCTGGTCGGACGAAGGGCCAGTCTCTTGCTGTGTGGCTAAACTAAACTGAATACTGAATACTAAACTAACCCTTCATATTGTCTATAATTAATTTTTATGATTAATTACAGTCCTATACTGGTAATAATTTTTAATCTGCAAATCATGCTTAGGGGGAAGGGAGTTAAAATCGGAGTCCGATCCAATTCTAACATTCTTCGCTGACTAATATTACAGCGGCCTGGTAATTTAAAACACCTCTATCCTTTGAATTTGATGGTTGCGGTTTCAATGCTACACCTCTAGTAGGCAGCAGAGGGCAGAGGAGGTTTACCAAGGGTCCCGACCTGGAACGTCACCTGTCTGTGTTCACCAGAGATAAGAAAATAACCGCAGATGCTGGTACAAATCGATTTATTCACAAAATGCTGGAGTAACTCAGCAGGTCAGGCAGCATCTCGGGAGAGAAGGAATGGGTGACGTTTCGGGTCGAGACCCTTCTCCAGACTGATGTCAGGAGGGTGGGACAAAGGAAGGATATAGGTGGAGACAGGAAGATAGAGGGAGAACTGGGAAGGGGGAGGGGAAGGGAGGGACAGAGGAGCTATCTAAAGTTGGAGAAGTCGACGTTCATACCACCGGGCTTTCCAGTTGAGACAAAGGTTCACCTGCACCTCCTCCAACCTCATCTATTCTATCTGCTGCTCTAGATGCCAACTTATTTACATCGGCGAAACCAAGCGCAGGCTCGCCGATCGCTTCGCTGAACACCTGCGCTCGGTCCGCATTAACAAAACTGATCTCCCGGTGGCCGAGCACTTTAACTCCCCCTCCCATTCCCAGTCTGACCTTTCTGTCATGGGCCTCCTCCAGTGCCATAGTGAGGCCCACCGGAAATTGGAGGAACAGCACCTCATATTTCGCCTGGGCAGTTTGCAGCCCGGTGGTATGAACGTCGACTTCTCCAACTTTAGGTAGTTCCTCTGTCCCTCTCTTCCCCTCCCCCTTCCCAGATATCCCTCTAGCTTCCTGTCTCCACCTATATCCTTCCTTTTTCCCGCCCCCCTGACATCAGTCTGAAGAAGGGTCTCGACCCGAAACGTCACCCATTCCTTCTCTCCCGAGATGCTGCCTGACCTGCTGAGTTACTCCAGCATTTTGTGAATTCACCAGAGATGCTGCCTGACCCGCCTAGTTACTTCAACACTTTGTGTCCTATTGTGTAAACCGACCGGCATCTTCAGTTCCATTTTACCGGAATGTTGCCTGGATTAGACCGTCCCGTTATCTCCACAGATTAGGGAGTTCATGCAGCAGTTTTTTCTGCTACATCGTGGGTGGCACTGTGGCGCAGCGATAGAGTCGCTGCCTTACAGCGCCAGAGATCCGGGTTCGAATCTGACTATGGCCACCATCTGTACGGAGTTTGTACGTTCTACCTGTGACTGTTTTTTTTCTGGGTGCTCCGGTTTCTCCCCACTTCCCAAAAAACGTACAGGTGTGTAGTTTAATCAGTAGGTTAATTGGCATCTGTAAATTGTGTAGGATGGAACTAATCATTGACTTCTCCAACTTTAGATAGTTCCTCTGTCCCTCTCTTCCCCTCCTCCTTCCCAGTTCTCCCTCTATTTTCCTGTCTCCACCTACATCCTTCCTTTGTCCCGCCCCCCTGACATCAGTCTGAAGAAGGGTCTCGACCCGAAACGTCACCCATTCCTTCTCTCCCGAGATGCTGCCTGACCTGCTGAGTTACTCCAGCATTTTGTGAAATGAATACCTTCGATTTGTACCAGCATCCGCAGTTATTTTCTTACACTACATAATCATAATCATACTTCATTAACCAAGTATGTTTTGCAACATACGAGGAATTTGATTTGCCACACAGTCATACCAATAAAGAGCAACAAAACACCACGAAGTACATTTTAACATGATCATCCGCCACAGTGACTCCTCCGCATTCCTCACCGTGACGGAAGGCGAAAGAAAGTTCAAACTCTTCCCTTCTTTGTTCTTCCGCGGTCGGGTTGCCTGGGGCCTTCCGTTAACGGGACGATCTTGACTCACGTAGCCTGCGGTCGGGCCCTCCTTGTCGGGGCGATCAAGGTCCCCCATCGTGGGGGAATCTCAGCTCCCCCACATTCAACTAGTGTGAATGGTTGATCGCTGATTAGCGTGGAATCGGTGGGCCAAAGGACCTGTTTCCACGCGGTGTCTCCAAATTAAACTAAATTAAACTAAATATAACCATGGAAGGACATATCAAGTCAAAGAGTCGTCCAGCGTGGAAACAGGTCCCCTTGGCCCAACTTGCCCACGCCGACCAACGTTGACCAGCCTGCATTTGGTCCGTATCCTTCCCAACCTGTTCTATCCATCTACCTGTCTAAATGTTTCTTAAACATTACGATGGTCCCTGCTTTAAATGCTTAAATGCGCCAGTCCTGTGAACTATCTCATCATCACCAACTAAAATGGCAGGTTGACACCACATGCGGCACGGTGGCACAGCGGTAGAGTTGCTGCCTTACAGCGAATGCTGCGCCGGAGACTCAGGTTCGATCCCGACTACGGGCGCCGTCTATACGGAGTTTGTACGTTCTCCCCGTGACCTGCGTGGGTTTTCTCCGAGATCTTCAGTTTCCTCCCACACTCCAAAGACGTACAGGTATGTAGGTTAATTGGCTGGGCAAATGTTAAAAAAAATTGCCCCTAGTGTGTGTAGGATAGTGTTAATGTGCGGGGATCGCTGGCCGGCGCGGACCCGGTGGGCCGAAGGGCCTGTTTCCGCGCTGTATCTCCAAAAAAACAAAAACAATGCTGCAGTAACTCAGCGGGTCAGGCAGCATCTCTGGAGAAAAGGAATAGGTGACGTTAGACAGGTACATGGATGGGACAGGTTTAGAGGGATATGGGCCAAATGCAGGCTGGTGAGACTAGTGCGGATGGGGCATGTTGGTCGGCATGGGCAGGTTGGGCCAAGGGGGCCTGTTTCCACGCTGTGTGACTCTTTGACGCCATGTGTCCTTCCATGACAGCGGTAGAGTTGCTGCCTTACAGCGAATGCAGCGACGGAGGCTCAGGTTCGATCCCGACTACGGGCGCCGCCTGTACGGAGTTGTACGTTCTCCCCGTGACCTGCGTGGGTTTTCTCCGAGATCTTCGGTTCCCTCCCGCACTCCAAAGACGTGCAGGTTCTTTTGTAGGTTAATTGACTTGGTATAAAATGTAAAAATTGTCCCTAGTGGGTGTAGGATAGTGTTGATCCACGATAGCGGGGATCGCTGGTCGGCGCGGACCCGGTGGGCCGAAGGGCCTGTTTCCGCGCTGTATCTCTAAACTAATGTAAAAATGCAGGCCTTTTTACCTTCCTCGCGAATTTACAGGGGTTATAGTAACAGCAGTCTACATCCCACCGAATGCTAACGCTAGCACAGCTTTAGGCTACCTGCTCGGTGCAATAAACTCACAACAGAGCACATATCCAGAAGCAGCCCACATCATAGCCGGGGACTTCAACCATGCAGACCTAAAGTCAGTTCTCCCGAAACTTGAACAACACATAAGATGTGCTACCAGGGGGAAAAACACACTAGACAAGGTTTACTCAAATATTAAGAAGGGGTTCAGGTCAGCACCACTACCACACCTGGGGCAGTCAGATCACCTGTCCATATTCCTAACCCCAGCATACACCCCACTCAGGAGGAAAGCTCCAGTCACCATAAAGACTGTTAAGACATGGCCTGAAGGAGCTTCCTCGCAGCTGCAGGATTGCTTCGAAAGGACCAACTGGGATATTTTTGAGGATCAGGACTTGGAGGAGTACACATCAACTGTACTTTGCTACATCCAAAACTGTGTTGACAATGTCACCGTCGACAAACGCATCCGGTTGTACCCAAATCAAAAACCCTGGATGACAAAGGATGTCAGGTCTCTCCTCAAGGACCGTAACACCGCCTTCAGGTCTAGTGATAGAGCTCTATACAGTGCTGCTAGAACCAACCTGAAGAGAGGCATCAAGGATGCCAAAGCGTCCTACAAGAGGAAGATTGAAGACCACTTCTCCAACAATGACCCACGGCGGGTATGGCAAGGCATCCAGCACATCACCAACTACAAGACCAGCAACCGCACGACTGCCGACGGCGACGCCTCGCTGGCTGAGGAACTTAACTGTTTCTTTGCTCGTTTCGAGGTGAAAGCTACAGTGGCAGACATTACACCCTCTCCAGCACCTGACAGCAACACCTTCACTGTGCAGGAGTATGATGTTAAGCGCGTGCTCAGAGCAGTGAATCCCAGGAAAGCTGCAGGCCCCGATGGTGTGACGGGCAGAGTGCTGAGGGAATGTGCAGACCAATTATCTGAGGTCTTCACAAAAATCTTCAACCTGTCCCTTTTAAAATCCACCATCCCTCCCTGCCTGAAGTCCGCCATAATCATCCCACTGCCGAAAAAGTCTGTCATCAGCAGTCTTAACGACTACCGTCCGGTAGCACTCACACCGGTCATCACAAAGTGCTTCGAGAGACTGGTCCTGCAGCACATCAAAGCCAGCCTCCCACCCACCTTCGACCCACACCAGTTTGCCTACAGAGCAAATAGGTCTACAGGGGATGCCATCGACACTGCTCTTCACACTGCACTGACCCACCTTGAACACCAGGGGAGCTATGTGAGGATGCTCTTCCTCGACTTCAGCTCTGCCTTTAACACGGTCATCCCGAGCAGACTGGTCACCAAACTTTCCGACCTTGGATTTTCCCAAACCATCTGCAAATGGATCAAGGACTTTCTGACCAACCGCCCCCAGACAGTCAAAATAGGCCCTCACCTCTCCTCCACCATTACACTGAGCACCGGCTCACCACAGGGCTGTGTGTTGAGCCCCATCCTTTACTCCCTCTACACTCACGACTGCGCCCCCACCCATCCCACCAACACCATCATCAAGTTCGCGGATGACACGACTGTGGTTGGACTCATCTCAGAAGGAGATGAGACAGCCTATAGGGATGAAATCCAAAGGCTGGCAGCATGGTGTTCAGTGAACAATCTGGTCCTGAACTCCTCCAAAACAAAGGAACTTATAATTGACTTTAGGAAAACCAGTGGAGATTACGACCCACTCTACATCAATGGGGTCTGTGTGGAAAGGGTACCAGCTTTCAGGTTCCTGGGTACGCACATCGCAGAGGATCTCACCTGGTCTACCAACACCATCACCACAGTAAAGAAGGCACAGCAGAGACTCCACTTCCTGAGGATCCTCAGGAAAACCAACCTGCAGGAGAAGCTCATGTTGTCCTTCTATCGCTGCTCCATCGAGAGTGTGCTGGCATACTGTATAACCACATGGTATGCCAGCTGCTCAGAAAAGGACAGGAAGGCCCTTCAGAGGGTCATCACGACGGCCCAGAAAATCATCGGCTGCTCACTGCCCTCCCTGGAGCACCTGTTCAGCCTACGCTGCCTCAGTAGAGCAGGCAAAATAATAAAAGATCCATCCCACCCCGGCCACCGTCTGTTTGTTCATCTGCCCTCTGGTCGACGTTTCAGGTCGATAAAATCCCGAACAAACAGACTTAAGAACAGTTTTTACCCCAGGGCCATACGAGAACTGAACACTACCTTTGCACTAGGCAACACTAAAAAATCTTTGTACTTAACATAATTGTATTTAATTGTATTTATGTATTTATTTGTTTTTGCATTTATTGCATATATGTTTGTACGCACCGTCAGGATTGGCTATTTTTTAATTTCGTTGTACTCGTTGCAATGACAATAAATGAATATTATTATTATTATTATTATTTAGTTTAATTTAGTGGAAACCTGCATCCTTCCGACTCCAAACGGCAGGTGGTTTTATTTTATTTTCTTCTTCCTCCACAGGTGACATCTCCAACGGACACGAGCAACTTCGACAATTTCCCGGAAGACAACGACGACCCGCCTCCCGACGATAACTCCGGATGGGATGTGGATTTCTGAGTCTGTTTTCTTCAAAACTTGCTTTTTGCCTTGCCCAGGACAGCGTCTTTGTAAAACCGGTGGGGGAGGGGGAGGGGAGGGGAGGGGAGGGGAGGGGAGTGAGGGGGTTCGGAGAGTGGAAAGAAAGGAAAGAAGGATAGATGGATGGATCAGTAGCTGTTGGTCACCAAGATGCCTTGACAGAGATACCTGAAGCAGTGCTGATGGTGGCGTTGTGAACTCTGCCCCCTCTAGATGAACTCTGCCCCCTCTTGTGTGGAGCACTCTTTGGGTTCGAATCCGACACTCGAGCGATTTAGATGGCGGTCGTAGAGCGATTTTGATTTATTTTGTGCACTTGTAAGGCTTTCCCTTCACTGAGGTGAAAGGTGCTTCATTCCAAAGTCAAATCGATAATGAAAATGGATTGTTTGTAAACAGTCGAACGAGGATCGATTTTAAAAAAATTTTTTTTTTAAACGGAAAAGACAACTGCAATTATTTATTCAGGGGAATTTTTATTCAAGGGAATTTTATTCTTAGTTGCTGAGGAAATTAACCTGCAAATCTACGGTTTTCATCACATTTCATGTACAGTCAGCGCCGTGACTTTACGGGCTTTAGCGATTTGTAGTCAAAATGTGACCCTGCGTTTCAACGATACTGTTAAACGTGTTGCCACTCCACCACCGAATTTCCTAGCAACGGATGGCCCGGCACCTCCTTTAATCCAGACAAGATTGCACTTGAACCCCCCCCCCCCCTCCCCCTACGGAAGTCCCCCTGGTAATGTGTCCCCTAGGCCGGGTGAGGCGGCCGATCTCGACCTCATCGGGACTTCCGCGACCGATCGGCGGGTCGAATCTGCCCCCCTTCGGCCGGGGCTCTGGAACTCCGGCCCGGCCTGAGCCGGCAGATCCGTCCCCATGGCCGAATTTGCGGGCCGGGTATCTCGGCTCCACGGCGGAACGTTCCGGTAGCGTTGGACTCCTCTCGGAAGCCGTGACCTCCGTTGGTTCCGTTGGCGAAACGGACAAAATAACGCGGAGAGGCTCTGGAGCCAAGTGTGCCGGAAAATCGGTGGTGTGTCCTGTATCTTGTATTTATCTACACAAAGCACAACTGACAATGATGTCAGTACCAGTTCTCTGCCACTCCACCTTTCTTAACAACTCATCCCAACCACCCCCCCACCCCTCCAGCCAACCTTAACCGCTCAGCATCCCGCTGCAGTTACGTTTAGTTTATTGTTACGTGTACAGAGAGAGGTACAGTGAAAAGCTTTTTGTTGCATGCTAACCAGTCAGCAGAAAGACAATACACGATTACAATCGAGCCATTTACGGGGTGCAGGTACCTGATAAGGGGAATAACGTTTACTTGAATGATCAAATACATAACCGCTGGTGTTCCCAAACTTGACGTTTAATTCTCACCTTGTTTCAGGCAAATGTGTTTTTCTATGTTGCAATGTGAGACTTGCAGAAAGTTTTAAAAGCTCAAATACTGCCTCGGGATGACATTAGTTTTGTTTGTCATGCCTCTGGACTTAAATGCTAGCCGAAAACTATGGGCTTGTGAACATAGTCAACAAACGTTTACATAATTGTCTGTGGGCACGGTATTCAAAAACGTGTGCCCCTTTTAGAGTGTTTTCTGAGTTTAGAGTTTAGAGAAACAGCGCGGAAACAGTCCCTTCCACCCACCGGGTCCGCGCCGCCCAGCGATCCCCGCACATTAACACTATCCTACACACAACAGACACAATTTTTCCATTTACACCAAGCCAATTAACCTGCAAACCTGTACGTCTTTGGAGTGTGGGAGGAAACCGAAGATCTCGGAAAAAAACCCACGCAGGTCACGGGGAGAACGTACAAACTCCGTACAGACAGCACCCGCAGTCAGGATTGAACCCGGGTCTCTGGCGTTGTAAGGCAGTAATTCTACCGCTGCGCCACTGTTCTGCATAAGGCTTGTGCAAATATTTTCTGTTTTTAAAACAAAATTCACTGAGGGAGTGAATTTTGAATTTGAATGTAAAGTTTTATTTTTATTTTAAAAATTAGATTAGGGTGGCAGGGTGGTGCAGCGGTAGAGTTGCTGCCTCACAGTGCTAGAGAACCGGGTTAGATCCCTACGACGGGTTCTGTCTGTACGGAGTTTATACGTTCTCCCCGTGACCTGTGTGGGTTTTCTCCGGGAGCTCTGGTCTCCACCCACACTCCAAAAGACGTAAAGGTTTGTAAGTTAATTGGCTTGGTATAATTGTAAATTGTCCCTCGTGTGTGTAGGATAGTGTTAGACAATAGACAATAGGTGCAGGAGGAGGCCACTCGGCCCTTCGAGCCAGCACCGCCATTCCTGCCTTCTCCCCATACCCCCTGACTCCGCTATCCTTAAGAGCTCTATCTAGCTCTCTCTTGAATGCATTCAGAGAATCGGCCTCCACTGCCTTCTGAGGCAGAGAATTCCACAGATTCACAACTCTCTGACTGAAAAAGTTTTTCCTCATCTCAGTTCTAAATGGCCTACCCCTAGTGTGTCGCGAGATCGCTGGTCGGCGCGGACTCGGTCGGCCGAAGGGCCTGTCTACACGCTGTATCTCTGAACTAAAATTTGCTTGACAAAAGAACATGAATATAAAATGTGTAATAAAGGCATTGCGGATACATTTTTCTCTATTAAGATATGCTTTGTAAAGTATTTTACAATACCCTTTAGAAATCCCTTATGCAGCAGGTCCGTAAATCTTCATAACTCTCCAGAAATAACGAGCCCGTCATGGGATGAATGAGTTTATGATATATCTGGAACTCGCGTTTCGAGTGGCCTTTACCACACCTACTAATGCTGCATCTCCAACAGATTAAACTGCAATGGCTCTGTAGGCTGTCTGCCACAGTGAATTAGGATCATCATATTTCTAGTTAGATTAGTGCAGTTTAGAGATACAGCGTGGAAGAAGGCCGTTCAGCCCTTCGAGTCCACGCCGACCGGCGATCCCCGCACACTAACGCTATCCGACACACACTGGGGTCAATGCACAATTTAACCGAAGCCCATTAACCGTCAAACCTGGAGTGTGGGAGGAAACCGGAGCACCCGGAGAAAACCCATGCGGCCACGGGGAGAGCGTACAAACTCCGTGCGGACAGCACCCAGAGCCAGGATGGAGAAGGGGAGAAGGCAGGAACAGGGTACTGATTGAGAATGATCAGCCATGATCACATTGAATGGCGGTGCTGGCTCGAAGGGCCGAATAGCCTCCTCCTGCACCTATTGTCTATTATCTATTGTCTATTGAACCCGGGTCTCTGGCGCTGTAAGGCAGCAAATTACGGAGAGGGTCCAGAGGACGTTTACAAGAATGATCCCAGGAATGAGTAGGTTAACAGACGATGAGCGTTTGACGGCACTGGGCCTATACTCGTTGGAGTTTAGAAGAATGAGGGGGGACCTCATTGAAACATAAAGAATAGTGAAAGGATTAGATAGAGTGGATGTGGAGAGGATGTTTCCACTAGTGGGAGAGTCTCGGACCAGAGGTCGTAGCTTCAGAATTCAAGGACGTTCTTTTGGGAAGTAGATGAGGAGGAATTTCTTTAGTCAGAGGGTGGTGAATCTGTGGGATTCTTTGCCACAGAAGGCTCTGGAGGTTAAGTTAGTGGGTATTTTTAAGGCGGAGGTAGATAGATTCTTGATTAGTACGGGGATCAGAGGTTTTGGGGAGAAGGCAGGAGAATGGGGTTAGGAGGGAGAGATAGATCAGCCACGATTGAATGGCGGAGTAGACTTGATGGGCCGAATGGCCTAATTTTTGTGTCTACCTTGGGTTTAAACCAGCATCTGCAGTTCCTTTCTAAATATAATCGCATACAGGATTAAATCAAACACTTGTAAACCCTGTGGGTCAATAGACTGTCATATTTGCAGCTATATCTTATTGCACAGTAACTTCTGTTGTTTTTATTGAAAAGGACCACGTGCTCCATAATACTGTAAATAGGGTTGTTGTGTTTCGGGTATTGTGCCATCACTGCGTTACTAAATCTGTTTTTCTTGTTTTTCCGCTGACTTTCAATTTCCACCATCATGGCCACTCCATTAACCTTAGTGGAGGTGAACCACACTGAAAATATTAGACAATAGACAATAGGTGCAGGAGGAGGCCATTCGGCCCTTCGAGCCAGCACCGCCATTCAATGTGATCATAGCTGATCATTCTCAATCAGTGCCCCGTTCCTGCCTTCTCCCCATACCCCTTGACTCCGCTATCCTTAAGAGCTCTATCTAGCTCTCTCTTGAATGCATTCAGAGAATTGGCATCCACTGCCCTCTGAGGCAGAGAATTCCACAGATTCACAACTCTCTGACTGAAAAAGTATTTCCTCATCTCAGTTCTAAATGGCCTACCCCTTATTCTTAAACTGTGGCCCCTTGTTCTGGACTCCCCCGACATTGGGAACATGTTTCCTGCCTCTAACGCGTCCAACCCCTTAATAATCTTTATACGTATTATATCAGATAGCTTGACACTGTTGAACTGTGTGAAAAATTCATAGATTTGCTGCATACAACTCCTGGCACATTGTGAAGATCTTTTCTCCCACGGGTTAGACTGGGCTCAGCGTTGTCGCAAGTGCCTTAAAACACATGGCATCCAAAATATAAGTTATGAATTTGGCCTAATGCTGCATTTTTGTTTAAAACAACCAAACGGACGAACCTCAATAATCGATCATTCGTAAAGTGGCGAATTCTCTAGAAATTTTCTCCCTTCTGGTTCGATCGACCTTTTTTAAAAAAAAAAAGTGTTGTACAACTTACAGGGGGGGAAAGAAAACTGTCCACTGGCACCCCTTAATTATATTCAATATTAGGGAAAACTGTGAAACTAATGAAGATGTCGTGCATCATTTCTGTGAAATGTGTGAACGGTGCAAAATGAAAAAAAAAGTTACATGGCTGTACTTATCGTTGCTTTGTTCATTGTATATGCAAAAAAAATTAATAATAATCACCTTATTTTAATAGACCTGCGTTGCAAATATGAGGGAGAAACATTTCTCCTTCAAGTCATCAAACTGCAATAAATGTAACCCTGGCTAACAGAATTTTGAAAACTTTCAGGATTAGTGTAAAAATTCGTCTCATCGGACTGCTGAGTTTAAAAGTGTTGATTTAATGTCGTCGAAACCCCATGTTTTTGATCTGTATTTCCCGCCTCTCTGTTTAACAAGAAGTTTACCAACCAACTGCTAAAAAAACAACTCACTGAATATTTATAAATTTGTATGGAGTATTTGTCAGGAGTCTTTCCCGAGACCCGCTTTTCCGTTCAGGTAAACGAGCATGGCAAATTTGTCAAAAATGTATATTTTGTCACTGAATGCTGTTCACGGGCTGTTGCACAATCCTCGGTTGTAGATTTTTAACTTTTACATATTTAATTCTTCCTGATTTGTCCTGCATTTCCCTGCAGCTATTGATGCAGAGTGCCTGTTATATACTTTCTAGAGCTGAAATTAAAAAAAAAGATTACTTTTCAAATATACGCGTACATCTTTTGCATTTCAATGTTTGAGTTCCGAGTTTGGTTTATTGTCATGGGTCAGTAACCACAATACTTGAGCGAAAAATCTAGTTCGTAGTACAACCAAAGACAGCCCACACACACTTCAGGTTCAGGTTAGTGTTGCATCGTGTTCAAGAGCCAATGGTTATTGGGAAGAAGCTATTCTTTAACCTGGAGGTATTGGTTTTCAGACTCCTGTACCCTTCTCGAGTTTGACCAGTCTGAAGAAGGGTCTCGACCCAAAACGTCACCCATTCCTTCTCTCCAGAGATGCTGCCTGTCCCGCTGAGTTACTCCAGCTTTTTGTGTCTATCTTCTCGAGTTTGAGATTTGGTTTATTGTCACGTGTACCGAGGTACACTGAAAAGCTTTTGTTGCGTGCTCACCAGTCAGCGGAAAGACTTTCAGTGATTACCATCGAGCCATCTGCACAGTGTGCAGATACATGATAAAGTGAATAGAGTTAGTGCAAGTTAAAGCCAGCAAAGTCTGATCAAAGATAGTCCGAGGGTTTCCAATGAGGTAGATAATAAATAGCTCTGGACTGCTCTCTGGTTGTAGGATGTGTTGGAAAATAACTACAAATCGAAGGTATTTATTTCACAAAATGCTGGAGTAACTCAGCAGGTCAGGCAGCATCTCAGGAGAGAAGGAATGGGTGACGTTTCGGGTCGAGACCCTTCTTCAGACTAGTTGTAGGATGGCTCAGTTTTGCCTGATAGCAGCTGGGAAGAAACTCCCTGAATCTTGGAGGTGTACATTTTCACACTTCTAAACCTCGTGCCCAAAGGGAGAGGGGTGAAGAGGGAGTGGCCTGGGTGTGACTCGCCCTTGATTATGCTGCTGGCTTTACTGCTATGCCTACTTTGTAAAAACCAAGGGTAATCCTCCTCGATCAAGACTGCGACAATGAGAATTATTTTTAAACTAAATTTATATTCCATTATTTAAAGCAGCAGGTGTTGGAAAAAGATTATGCCTTCGCAGCTCAGCTAAAAAGAGTGCTTAATCATTATGGAACATCTTAGGTGAACAAAAGGAACGATTGCAATTGGTAGAAATCCAGCAGTTTGTTGAAAGATAGCATATGATCCATTTAACATGCTCCAGGGCAACAAAAAAAACGACCCCTGAGGTTTCAAGAAATTATGTTGTCCAATAATAATGGGCTGGAATTTTCTTTTGATTGTGTTTTGACATTTATGATGTTGATGAAGATGTCTTTCCAGTCGTTCAATAGATAAGAGCATGAAATTTCCTGTTTCCAAATTGACAAAATTAAACCATTCAGGTGACCAGAGCAAGCAATGCTCTGATATAAACACGCGATAAACAATACACTAATGTGACTTTCACACGCATAAAGACCGATGA
This sequence comes from Rhinoraja longicauda, assembly GCF_053455715.1. Lineage (NCBI taxonomy): Eukaryota > Metazoa > Chordata > Chondrichthyes > Rajiformes > Arhynchobatidae > Rhinoraja > Rhinoraja longicauda. Next base: position 9,071,814 of record NC_135968.1, read on the forward strand.
ATGGTCACAACTAGTGCATTTGCTTCAGAACCATTGCCATCAGTCCACAACTGAGTGGGGCAGTGGTAGAGTTGCTGCCTTACAGCACCAGAGACACGGGTTCAACCCTGACTACGGGTGCTGTCTGTACGGAGATTGCACATTCTCCCAGTGACCGCGTGGGTTTTCTCCCGGGTGCTCCAGTTCACTCCAAAGAAGTGCAGATTTGTAGGTTAATTGGCTTTGGTAAAAATTGTAAATTGTTCCCTAGTGTGTGTGTAGGGTAGCGTTAATGGTACAGTGGTTATCCGGCGGGACACGGACGCGGTGGGCCGAAGAGACTGTTTCTGCACTGTATCTAAACCAAACCAAGACACAGCATGGAGACAGGCCCTTCGGGTTACCAAGCCCGCACCGACCAACGATCACCTGTACACTGGGGACATTTTACAGAAGCCAATTAACCTACGGACCTGCGCGTCTTTGGAATGTGAAGTGGGAGGGAAACAGGAACACACGGAGAAAACGCGATCACGGGGAGAGCATACAAACTCCGTACAGACAGCACCCATGGTCAGGATCGAAACCCGGGTCTCTGGCGCTGTAAGGCAGCAACTCTACCTACTGCGCCACTTAGTTTAGTCAAATCTAAACTAAAACCATTGCACCAGAAGCCACAAAGTAGCATTGGGCTTTTCACTTTGGCTCGGAATTCAATGCGTGTAATTTCAAATCTTACCACTCTTTTTTCCCCCCTGTCAATTCCAATCAAAGTCGACGTGTGTTTCAAGAGCTCACTTGAGCGACCCAGTGCAGTCTGAACTGAATGGATTAGTTTGTCAGCCAAGCTTCTTAATAAGGATTAGGTGTACCTAACTTGGCGCTTTGCTCACGAGCAGTCCATAGAAGTGTAGTGAGAAACTAAGTCAAGCTGGCGTGTTTATGTAAACACCATGTCCTCAAAACGTCTGATTAAGACACAGGGTTGGTTCAGTTTGACAATTCTGTTTGATCTCACTTCATCAAAGGGCTTCCTGAACACCCTTTCTTTTCACTCCTCCCCATCAGTCTTGTTGTTAAAATAAAAACCCGCCCCTCCTAGTTTGCTCCAGATTTGGATCTGTGGCAACGCACAATTTAAATTTAAATGAACAGCATGTTATTTTTTCCCCCTCCGCGCAATTAACAAAGTAAACTTTGATTATGCGTTCCCATTTTAAAATATGCCGCTTGATGGATTCAAGAAAGAGTTAGATATGGCTCTTAGGGCTAACGGGACCAAGGGATACGGGGAGAAAGCAGGAACGGGGCACTGATTTTGGATGATAAGCCATATGAAGAAAGACTGGATAGACTCGGCTTGTACTCGCTGGAATTTAGAAGATTGAGGGGGGATCTTATAGAAACTTACAAAATTCTTAAGGGGTTGGACAGGCTAGATGCAGGAAGATTGTTCCCGATGTTGGGGAAGTCCAGAACAAGGGGGTCACAGTTTAAGGATAAGGGGGAAGTCTTTTAGGACCGAGATGAGAACGTTTTTTTTCACACAGAGAGTGGTGAATCTGTGGAATTCTCTGCCACAGAAGGTAGTTGAGGCCAGTTCATTGGCTATATTTAAGAGGGAGTTAGATGTGGCCCTTGTGACTAAAGGGATCAGGGGGTATGGAGTGAAGGCAGGTACGGGATACTGAGTTGGATGATCAGCCATGATCATATTGAATGGCGGTACAGGCTCGAAGGGCCGAATGGCCTACTCCTGCACCTATTTTCTATGTTTCTACGATCACATTGAATGGCGGTGCAGGCTCGAAGGGCCGAATGGCCTACTCCTGCACCTATTTTCTATGTTTTTGTGTTGAGAGTTAAATTTAGATAAACACTTGTAAATTTAACAAAGGCTGAATTGATGTTTAGACTTTAGACTTCAGAGATACTTCAAGTAATCCTTACTTTTTACTCAAAATGATTTGAACACTGGGATGAGAGTTTTTAGCAACAGTTTTTAAGTCGACCAGGTGCAAATATAAGTGTGTAGGAGGAATCTCTTTAGCCAAAAGTGCATCTGGGGAACTCATTGCCACAGAGGGCTGTGGAGACCAAGATATTGGGGATTTTTAAAGCAGAGATTGATAGATTCAGAGTAGAGTAGCAGAGATTGATAGATTCAGAGTAGAGTAGCTAGCATGGTTACAGTGCCAGAGACCTGCGTTCGATTCTGACCTGCGTTCGATGCTTTATGTACAGAGTTTGTACGTTCTACCCGGGTCTGCGTGGGTTTTCTCCGGGTGCTCCGGTTTCCACCCGCATTCCAGAAACGCACAGGTTTGTAGGATAATAGGCTTCCGTAAATTGTCCCTAGTGTGTAGGATAGAGCTGGTCGTTAGATTGTTGGTCGGTGCGGACTCGGTGGGGTGAAGGGCCAGTTTCCACGCTGTATCTCTGAACAAAACCACCCCCTCCCTCAAAATCGGATAAATTAAGCAATCAGGAGCAGCGCACACAGCCTTCTGTAATCTGACCACAGACACACACAAAAAAAACTGGAGTAACTCAGCGGGTCAGCCAGCATCTCTGGAGAAAAGGAATAGGCGACGTTTCGGGTCGAGAGAGGCCCTTCTTCAGACTGAGAGTCAGGGGAGAGGGGAAACGAGAGATATTGACGGTGATGTAGAGAGATATAGAACAGATGAATGAAAGATATGCAAAAAAAAGGTAATGATGTAAGAAAGGTCTCGACCCGAAACGTCACCCATTCCTTCTCTCCTGAGATGCTGCCTGACCTGCTGAGTTACTCCAGCATTTTGTGAATACATACCTTCGATTTTTTACCAGCATCTGCAGTTATTTTCTTACGCTGAAGTTAGAGAATGTTTATTTGCCAGTTTGATGCTTTTGGGAAGATTTTGTCACCTTTATCTTCCCCACTGTTTTCAAAGACTGTTCCTCCCCAAGGCATCGGACGGGTTCCACATGTAGTCATCGTAAGCTTGAAGGCCACAACAGCAGATCAGAGAAACCGTCTTAAACCGCTTATCATCCAACTGCCGAGTCTATATTTGTTTAACTGCACCCGAGAGCGGCGCGGTGATTCATCGAGTAAACCGCTCGGTCGTGGGGTTTGGGCACAGTCTCTTTGATCTCACTGCGCTGCCTAATCGAGTGGATTTCAAAGTTTAGCCGGTTAGACTCACAGATCCAAAACTGCGAATGGACCGAAAACTGTCCGAATATTCCACATCTTTCCTTTCACGACCAGACAGAAAGTAAATAGACGTCGAATCTCTCGCTGGCTCCAAAATAAACACAAAGACACACACACAAACACACACACACACACACACACACACACACACACACACAAACACACACACACACACACACACACACGCACAAACACACACACAAACACACACACACACACACACACACGCACAAACACACACACATACACACACACACACGCACAAACACACACACATACACACACATACACACACAAACACACACACAAACACAAACACACACACACACACAAACACAAACACACACACACACACACACACATGCATGAAACTCATAGAGGAAGACAGACGCAAAAATGCTGGAGTAACTCAGCAGGTCAGGCAGCATCTCTGGAGAGAAGGATTAGGTGAAGTTTCGGGTCTGGACCCTTCTTCAGTCTCTGAAGTCAAGAAGGGTCCCGAGTCCCGACCCGAAACGTCACCCATCCTTTTTTCTCCAGCGATGCTGCCTGATCCGCTGAGTTACTCCAGCTTTTTGTGTCTTGCCTTCGGTGTAAACCAGCGTCTGCAGTTCCTTCCAAACACAGTGTGAGAATCGTGGACCATGGACTGATATCGGCCACTTGTCAACAAAGTCGGCGGCGGTTCGGTGTGGACTCGATTCCCAGTCTGAAGAAGGGTCCCTGGAATTTAGAAGACTGAGGGGGGATCTTATAGAAACTTACAAAATTCTTAAGGGGTTGGACAGGCTAGATGCAGGAAGATTGTTCCCGATGTTGGGGAAGTCCAGAACAAGGGGTCACAGCTTAAGGATAAGGGGGAAGTCTTTTAGGACCGAGATGAGAAAGTTTTTTTTCCCACAGAGAGTGGTGAATCTGTGGAATTCTCTGCTACAGAGGGTAGTTGAGGCCAGTTCATTGGCTATATTTAAGAGGGAGTTAGATGTGGCCCTTGTGGCTAAAGGGATCAGGGGGTATGGAGAGAAGGCAGGTACGGGATACTGAGTTGGATGATCAGCCATGATCATATTGAATGGCGGTGCAGGCTCGAAGGGCCGAATGGCCTACCCCTGCAACTATTTTCTATGTTTCTATGTCCCAACCCGAGATGTCGTCTCTCCAATGGTCTCCGGAGATGTCGAAAGAAGGCACAAAGCGATGGAGTGGCTCAGCGGGCCAGGAGAACATGGACAAGGCGACCTTTCGGGTCGGGACCCTTGGTCAGACAGGGGACCGTCTTGATATTCTCCAGAGATGCTGCCTGACCCGCTGAGTTACTCCAGCATTTTGTGCATCAGCATCTGCAGTTCCTGCATCTTCTTGTATTACTCACTAACGCCGCCGCAACAGTTTCGTGGATGTTCTTGTGGTCGGAAGGGATTTCAGATGCTGGTTTAAACCGAAGATAATAGACACAGAATACTGGAGTAACTCAGCGGGTCAGGCAGCATCTCTGGAGAGACGTTTCGGGTCGAGAGACCCTTCTTCAGACTGAAAGCCATGGGAAAGGGAAACGAGAGATATTGACGGCGGCGTGTGGGAGATAGAGAGCAAATGAATGAAATATAATACACAAAAATAACAATGATAAGGGGGTAAAAAAAGATCATCGTTAGCTGTAATTAGTTGCAGCGAGAGATTTTCTTCGCGGGTTAAGAGACGGTGGGGTGAAGTGTGTAGAAAACTAACTGCAGATGCTGGTACAAATCGAAGGTATTTATTCACAAAATGCTGGAGTAACTCAGCAAGTCAGGCAGCATCTCAGGAGAGAAGGAATGGGCGACGTTTATCGGACTGAAGAAGGGTCTCGACCAGAAACGTCACCCATTCCTTCTCCCCAGAGATGCTGCCTGACCTGCTGAGTTACTCCAGCATTTTGTGAATAAATACCTTCGTGCAGCGAAGTGCAAAAGTTTTGTGTAAAGGTAGGTGCCAACGCTATTGATTTTTTTTTAAACACCAGCAATGGTGAATTTATACACACTAAGAATGTATCGTGAGTTTTTGTTTTACACGGTTTTTGTTTTGTATGTTTTAAAATGTTTATTCTGAATAAAGTTTATCCCTGGAAGCAAAACAAAAGTGGGGAATCAAGAGTGAATTCTGAAGAAACATAGAAACATAGAAAATAGGTGCAGGAGTAGGCCATTCGGCCCTTCGAGCCTGCACCGCCATTCAATATGATCATGGCTGATCATCCAACTCAGTATCCCGTACCTGCCTTCTCTCCATACCCCCCTGATCCCTTTAGCCACAAGGGCCACGTCTAACTCCCTCTTCAATATAGCCAATGAACTGGCCTCAACTACCTTCTGTGGCAGAGAATTCCACAGATTCACCACTCTCTGTGCGAAGAAATGTTTTCTCATCTCGGTCCTAAAAGACTTCCCCCTTATCCTTAAGCTGTGACCCCTGGTTCTGGACTCAAGAAGGGTCTCCACCCGAAACGTCACCCATTCCTTCTTTCCAGAGATGCTGCCTGTCCCGTGGAGTCACTCCAGCATTTCGTGTCTATCATCGTGTTTTATTGTCATGTCATCTGAAATTGAACAATGATTTTTTTTTAAACTTCCAGCAGCACAACAGGTATAAGTATATAAACATAGCGCTCGGTAGAGTCGCTGCCTTCGATCCTGGCAAGGGGTGCTGTCTTTACATAGTTTGTACTTTCTCCTTGTGGAATTCTCTGCCTCAGAAGGCAGTGGAGGCCAATTCTCTGAATGCATTCAAGAGAGAGAGCTAGATAGAGCTCTTAAGGACAGCGGAGTCAGGGGGTTATGGGGAGAAGGCAGGAACGGGGTACTGATTGAGAATGATCAGCCATGATCACATTGAATGGCGGTGCTGGCTCGAAGGGCCGAATGGCCTCCTCCTGCACCGATTGTCTATTGTCTCTGTGACCGTGTGGGTTTTCTCCGGGTGCTCCGGTTTCCTGCCACATCCGTCCAGGTTTGTCGGTTAATTGCCTTCTAGTACATTGTCCCCAGTGTGTAGGTTTGTAGGTTAATCGGCCTCTGAAAATTGTAAATGATCGCTCGCATGTAGGATAAGAGCTGGCGTACGAGGTGATCGCTGGTCGGCACGGACTCGGTGGGCCGATGGGCCTGTTTGCGCGCTGTGTCTCCGTAAAGCCTAAAGGAAAGTCCATGTTGCAGGGACATGCAATGACACCCAATGATCCGGCCGAGATACAAGGAACTGCAGATGCTGGTTTAGTTGGGGAAAAAAGACACAAAGTGCAGGAGTAACTCAGCATCTCTGGAGAACACCGATGGGTGATGTTTCTGGTCGGGACCCTCCAATATGTTGGTATTCCCCTAGCAACTTGGGTGGCGCGGCGGTAGAGTTGCTGCCTGACAGCGTTAGAGACCTGGGTTCGATCTGTGCGGAGTTTGCACGTTTCTCCCTGTGACAATAGACAATAGACAATAGACAATAGGTGCAGGAGGAGGCCATTCGGCCCTTCGAGCCAGCACCGCCATTCAATGTGATCATGGCTGATCATTCTCAATCAATGTGACCTATTTGCAAAAGAAGACACAAAAGTACTGGATTAACTCAGCCGGGTCGGGCAGCATCTCGGGAGAACGTGGGTAGGCGACGTTTGGGGGTCGGAACCTTTCTTCAGACCGGGGACCTTCCTCGTGTCTTCTGGACAATAGACAATAGACAATAGGTGCAGGAGTAGGCCATTCGGCCCTTCGAGCCAGCACCGCCATACAATGTGATCATGGCTGATCATTCTCAATCAGTACCCCGTTCCTGCCTTCTCCCCGTACCCCCTGACTCCGCTATCCTTAAGAGCTCTATCTAGCTCTCTCTTGAATGTATTCAGAGAATTGGCCCCCACTGCCCTCTGAGGCAGAGAATTCCACAGATTCACAACTCTCTGACTAAAAAAGTTTTTCCTCATCTCAGTTCTAAATGGCCTACCCCTTATTCTTAAACTGTGGCCCCTGGTTCTGGACTCCCCCAACATTGTGAACATGTTTCCTGCCTCTAACGTGTCCAACCCCTTAATAATCTTATACGTTTCGATAAGATCCCCTCTCATCCTTCTAAATTCCAGTGTATACCAACCTGTTGCCCGACCCACTGAGTTGCTCCAGCACTTTGTACGACCGGCATCCGCGGTTCCTACGAAGAAGGGTCTCCACCCGAAACGTCCATCTAGGAAAGGAAACTGCGGATGCTGGTTTAAATCGAAGGTAGACACACAATGCTGGAGTAACTCAGCGGGTCAGGCAGCATCTCTGGAGAGAAGGAATGGGTGACGTTTGGGGTCGGACTGAAGAAGGGTCTTGACCCGAAACGTTAACCATTCCTTCTCTCCAGAGGTGCTGCCTGACCCGCTGTGTTACTCCAGCATTTTGTGTCTACCCGTTCCTTCTCTCCAGAGATGCTGCCTGGCCCGCTGAGTTACTCCAGCATTTTGTGTTTATCTTCGGTTCAAGACACCTTCTGCAGTTCCTTCCTACACGTTCGCATGCCTTCCCCGTTTCCTCTCACATCCCACAGACTTGCAGGTCTGTGTAAGAAAATAACTGCAGATGCTGGTACAAATCGAAGGTATTTATTCACAAAATGATGGAGTAACTCAGCGGGTCAGGCAGCATCTCAGGAGAGAAGGAATGGGCGACGTTTCGGGTCCAGACCCTTCTTCAGACAGGTCTATAAGGTGAATTAGCTTCTGTCAATTCGCCCTGCGGTGTAGAACCTGTGATCGTTAGTCGGCGCGGGGCCGGGGAGTATGAGTTTGGTTTATTGTCACGTGTACCGAGGTACAGTGAAAAGCTTTCTTTGCGTGCTTACCAGCCAGCGGAAAGACTTATACACGCTTACAAGCGGGCCATCCACTGTGTACAGATACATGAGAGACGGACAGAGTTGACGTGGGTAGGCTTTTCCCTTTGAGAGTGGGGAAGATTCCAACAAGGGGACATAACTTCAGAATTAAGGGACAAAAGTTTAGGGGTAACATGAGGGGTAACTTCTTTACTCAGAGGGTGGTGGCTGTGTGGAATGAGCTTCCGATGGAAGTGGTGGAGGCAGGCTCGATTTTATTATTTAAGAGTAAATTGGATAGGTATATGGATGAGAGGGGATTGGAGGGTTATGGTCTGAGAGCAGGTAGATGAGACTAGGTCAGAGAAAGTGGTCGGCGTGGACTGGTAGGGCCGAAAGGGCCTGTTTCCGTGCTGTAATTGTTATATGGTTATATGGTTATAAAGGCACTAACGCGAATAACGTTTGGTGCAAGATAAAGTCCTGTAAATACCGATCAAAGATAGTCCGAGGGTCTCCAATGAGGTAGACGGGAGGTCAGGACTCCTCTCCAGTAGTCGGTAGCAAGGTTCAGTTGCCTGATAACAGCTGGGAGGTATTACTGAAGTTTCCCCCCCAAAATAAACTTTATTGAGAATGAGAAATATATAAACGAGACAGAAATCGACGCAAAAAAACATTGTCAGTGTCTGTACATTCAGTGGGTGTCAGATTCAGTAGGATCCGCACTTATCCTTAAATAAGATAGTAATGCCACTTTGGCCGGTGGTTTTTTTTCTCCTCCACGTTCAACAGCGGAGGGTTGTACCGAAAGCAAGAGAGTCTTAGCGGAGATAAGACACGAAATGCTGGAGTAACTCAGCGGAGATAAAGACACAAAATGCTGGAGTAACTCAGCGGAGATTGACACAAAATGCTGGAGTAATTTAGCAGGAGATAAGACACTAAATGTTGCAGTAACTCAGCGGAGATAAGACACTAAATGCCGGAGTAACTCAGCGGAGATAAGACACAGAATGCTGGAATAACTCAACGGAGATTGACACAAAATGCTGGAGTAACTTAGCAGAGATAAACACAAAAGCTGAAGTAACTCAGCGGAGATAAGACACGAAATGCTGGAGTAACTTAGCGGAGATGGACGCTAAATGTTGGAGTAACTTAGCGGGGATGAGACACAAAATGCTGGAGTAACTCAGCGGAGATAAGACACAAAAGCTGGAGTAACAGCGGGGATTGACACAAAATGCTGGAGTAACTCAGCGGGACAGGCAGCATCTCTGGAGAGAAGTTAAAAGTGACTTTTCTGGTCGAGACCCTTCCTCAGTCAGACTGAGAGTGAGAGGAGAGGGAAAGGAGAGACGCAGACGGGTGAGAGAGATAGAGAGATCGAGAGCCCTAGTGTTGGAAGGAACTGCGGATGCTGGTTTAAAAAACCGAATAGAGGCAGACACAAAAATGATGGAGTGACCCAGCTGGGGGTCGGGGGGGGGGGGGGGTTGGTTGGAGGGCAGCATCTCCGGAGAGAAGAGGCGAGGGGTGACACTTTTCTGGTCGAGGCATCTTGTGCACTCTGAGTTCGGTCTTTAAATGAAACAAACGCCGAAACCCGAGAGAGTGTCACACATGACGAAGGGGCGGGATCACAAACAAAACTCCCCAGCCGCTATAAATACGCCGCCGACACCCGATGGGAAGAGTCAAAAGTGGAGGAAAGGTTTCTGCCGTTGAATTCGCTCCGGGGCGAGAATCATTTCCAAAGTGGTCAAAGGGACGGATGATCCGTGGACTCACCAGTGTGTGTCTCTCTGTGTGTGTGTGTGTGTGTGTGTGTGTGTGTGTGTGTGTGTGAAAGACGCTGATCTCGCTTATAAATCTTGTCGCTGTTGTGGTTGATGCCCGATCAGATCAGCACCATGTATTTGGAAGTGGCTCTCCTGGCAGTCTGCTGCCTCTGCGACGCGGCGACCTCCATCCATTCCAACGCCATCAAGACGCCCAACGGAGTGGTTCACAACGCCGGCCAATCGCCCAATGTCACGCCGCCGGTCACCATCAAGCGTCCGGACAAGAACAACTCCACTGATCACAGCCAGGTAGATATATATCCTACACCCTCACACTCCCCTCCACTCCCCGAACGCTGCCTCGATCTTATTGAGGGCGTGCAGCGTAGGTTTCTGAGGAAAGACATTCTAGCCTTAGAGGGAGTACAGAGAAGGTTCACCAGATTGATCCCTGGGATGGCAGGACTTTCATATGAAGAAAGACTGGAGCGGCTAGGCTTGTACACACTGGAATTTAGAAGGATGAGAGGAGATCTTATCGAAACGTATAAGATTATCAAGGGGTTGGACACTGTGTAGAGGCAGGAAACGTGTTCCCAATGTTTGGGGGGAGTCCAGAACAAGGGACCACAGTTTAAGAATAAGGGGTAGGCCATTTAGAACTGAGACGAGGGAAAACTTTTTTCAGTCAGAGAGTTGTGAATCTGTGGAATTCTCTGCCTCAGAAGGCAGTGGAGGCCAATTCTCTGAATGTATTCAAGAGAGAGCTGGATAGAGCTCTTAAGGATAGCGGAGTCAGGGGGTATGGGGAGAAGGCAGGAACGGGGTACTGATTGAGAATGGTCAGCCACGATCACATTGAATGGCGGTGCTGGCTCGAAGGGCCGAATGGCCTCATCCTGCACCCATTGTCTATTGTCTAAGGGTCTCGACCCGAAACGTGACCCATTCCTTCTCTCCAGAGATGCTGCCTGTCCCGCTGAGTTACTCCAGCATTTTGTGTCTGTCTTTGGTTTAAACCAGCATTTGCAGTTCCTCCTGCACCTATTGTCTATTGTCGATTGCAACTGAACCCACCCCGTGAGCTGGGATGTACAGGGATGAACTGGGTGTGTTCAAGAGAGTTAGATTCAGCTCTTGGAGCTAACGGAATGGAGGGATGTGGGGAGAAAGCGGGGTACTGATTTTCGACGATCAGCCATGATCATATTGAATGGCTGCAATAGACAATAGAGCTCAATATAAACGAAAATTAAAATGCATCCCTTCTATGTGTTTACATTAAAGTGGATGGGGACATATCTACAATGTCAACTCTCAAGGTCTTGGCATTCTAGGACAATAGGAATAGGTCCTTCGAGCCAGCACCGCCATTCAATGTGATCATGGCTGATCATTCACAATCAGTACCCCGTTCCTGCCTTCTCCCCTGACTCTGCTATCTTTAAGAGCTCTATCTAGCTCTCTCTTGAAAGCATCCAGAGAATTGGCCTCCACTGCCTTCTGAGGCAGAGAATTCCACAGATTTACAACTCTCTGACTGAAAACGTTTTTCCTCATCTCAGTTCTAAATGCCCTTATTCTTAAACTGTGGCCCCTGGTTCTGGACTCCCCCATCAGCGGCGCTGGCTGGAAGGGCCGAACGGCCTACTCCTGATCAGCCATGGTCATATTGAATGGCGGTGCAGGCTCGAAGGGCCAAATGGCCTACTCCTGCACCTATTTTCTACGTTTCTATGTTTCCTGCACCTATTTCCGATGTTTCTATGAACTGTGCAGATGCTGGTTTAGACACACAAAAAAGAATAGTCTCGACCCGTTCCTTCTCTCCACAGATGCTGCCTTGTCCCGCTGAGTTACTCCACGGTTTTGTGTGTGTCTTATCTTCGCTTCCTTCCCACACGAAAAAAAAAAAGCTGGAGTAACTCAGCGGCTCAGGCAGCATCTCTGGAGAGAAGGGAACGGGCGACGTTTCGGGTCAGCATGTCCTAAGATGGGTTTCGACCCGAAACGTCGCCCATTCCCCCTTCTCTCCTGAGATGCTGCCTGACCCGCTGAGTTACTCCAGCATTTCTGTGTCTACTGTGAGCAGGGATCGTTATTATAATCTCAAATTCCGAATAATTCTTATTTCTTGCCATTTGATCTGAGAAGCATTATTTTTGTTTAGGATTGCACTTAAGAGTTTTTATTCACAAACTGCTGGAGTAACTCAGCGGGTCGGGCAGCATCTCGGGAGAGAAGGAATGGGTGACGTTTCGGGTCGAGACCCTTCTTCAGGCTGATGTCAGGGGGGCGGGACAAAGGTCATTTTCTTATTGTACCAGCATCTGCAGTCATTTTTCTTATACCTTCTGTAAGAGTGCGTGTCTTGCGAGACCTGTGGTTGGTTGACGCGGGCCGTGGCTTTTGTGCAGAATATAAAGTATTGCAGAAGCCTGTTTTTACCAAAGATGGACACGAAGTGCTGGAGTAACTCAGCGGGGTCAGGCAGCATCTCTGGAGGAAAAGGAATAGGTGACGTTTCGGGTCGGAACCCTTCTTCAGACTGCAAGAGTGTCAGAAGAAGGGACCCGACCCGAAACATCACCTATTCCTTTTCCTCCAGAGATGCTGCCTGACCCGCGAAGTTACTCCAGCACTTTGTGTCTGTTATCTATATGAGTTCTGTGTTTATGTGTGTGTGTCGGGTTTGTGTGTGTGCTGTGGATGTGTGTGTGACTGTGTGTGTTATGGATGTGTGTGTGCGTTCTGTGTTTGTGTGTGTGTGTATGAGTTGTGTTTGTGTGTGTGGGTGTGCGTGTATGTGTTGTGTATGTGTGTGTGTGTGTCT
>NC_135968.1:9089438-9094124 GCF_053455715.1 Rhinoraja longicauda
GGGACAATTTTTACATTTACCCAGTCAATTAACCTACATACCTGTACGTCTTTGGAGTGTGGGAGGAAACCGAAGATCTCGGAGAAAACCCACACAGGTCACGGGGAGAACGTACAAACTCCGTACAGGCGGCGCCCGTAGCCAGGATCGAACCTGAGTCTCCGGCGCTGCATTCGCTGTAAGGCGGGAACTCTACCGCTGCGCCACCGTGCCGCAGAGCTGCTGCCTCACAGCGCCAGTTAGGAGTTGGAACCTGACTGCATGTAGAGATTGCATGTTGAGTTTAGTTTAGTTCGGAGGTACAGCGCGGAAACAGGGCCTTCGACCCGCCAAACAATGAGCCAACGCACACTTAACACTATCCTACACACGCTGGGGACAGTGTTTACATTTATACCAAGCCAATTCACCTGCAAACCTGCACGTCTTTGGAGTGTGGGAGGAAACTAAAGATCGTGCAGAAAACCCACACAGGTCACGGGGAGAACGTGCAAAGGCAGCACCCGTGTGGTCAGGATCGAACCCGGGTCTCTGGCATCGTAATGCAGTAGCTGTACCGCTATGCCTCAGTACCGCCCTATATTTGTAGGGAGTGGATATGACAGTGAGAGGAACCGCGTGGAAGTGCAATGGGGGTGATCACTGGGGTCAGCGTGGACTCGTGGGGCTGAATGGCCTGTTTCCATGCTGGATCTCTAAAGCTAAAAACCAAAGTGTGCTGGAGGAACTCGGCAGCATCTGTGGAGGGGGTTGGACAGGCCGTGGTTTGGGTTGGGACAGAGCAACAGAAAGTGCTGGAGTAACTCAGCGAGGAGGCAGCATCTCCGGAGAAGGTGGATCGGTTACGTTTCGGGTGGTGACCCCAGGCTGAAGACACCGATTCTTTGGAGCCTTCTCGAACAATAGACGTGCGGACGAATGCTGGCCTTCCGTGGCATTGGGCTGCACAGGTCCCCGCAGTGTTCAGGGAGTTATTACAGAGTGGCCTTTGTTTTTAGGAATATACGCTTCTCCTTCCATTCCAGGTGAAGATGGCGACACTTGCCTCCGATCCTCCGACTGCTCCCCAGGGCTGTGCTGCGCTCGGCATTTCTGGACCAAGATCTGCAAGCCGGTGCTGAAAGAGGGTCAGGTGTGCACCAAGTCCAAGCGCAAAGGGTCGCACAGCCTGGAGATCTTCAGAGGTGCGACTGCGCTCTGGGCTTCATGTGTCGGATGCAGAAAGGAAGAGGGGCGGGGGCCAGCAAGACATCCAGACTGCACACCTGTCAGTGACTCCCTCCCTCCCTCCCTCCCTCCCTCCCTCCCTCCCTCCCTCCCCCTCCCTCCCTCCCTCCCTCCCTCCCTCCCTCCCTCCCTCCCCTCCCTCCCTCCCTCCCTCCCTCCCTCCCTCCCTCCCTCCCTCCCTCCCTCCCTCCCTCCCTCCCTCCTCCCTCCCTCCCTCCCTCCCTCCCTCCCTCCCTCCTCCCTCCCTCCCTCCCTCCCTCCCTCCCTCCCTCCCTCCCTCCCTCCCTCCCCTCCCTCCCTCCCTCCCTTCCCCCCCCCCTCCCTCCCTCTCTCAACCAGGACTCATCCTCGGCCAGTTCTGGCGGAGGCCAAACTTCGGTTTCCCCCAACAACCACCAGCCACACTCCCTCTTGCAGGCTTAGAGTGGAAGTGCTCGGGGGGTGGGGGGGGGTGGGGGGGGGTTGGGATGTGGGGGAGAGGGAGTTTGAGGAGGGGTTTGTTAAAGATCGAAAACCCAAAGTGCATTGATTTTCTTTTGTTCCTTTTTCAGGAACTTTTGTAGACTGTAACGCTTGCAGTAAATTACTGTGTTGTAAAAGATTCAGTCTGGCACTTACATTGTATATACTTGACGAATCAGTATTGTCAAAGAAAGAAATGGGCAAGGAATGGGCCTTCCTCCCAGTCCAGCCAGTTTTGTAAATTCTTCTATATTATTGCTAACTGACGTGTGTGTGTGTGTGTGTATGTGACATAAATTCTCTATATTTTAACTGAAATAAAAAATAAAATGTCCCGGATGAAATCTCTTTTCCTCCTCTGGCAACTGTGACACTTAATCGGACTTGGGGGTCCCTGCGTGGCTTCAAAGTTGCACTGGAATCAGGGGGTACGTTGGTGTCTCGGCGCCAAGGAAATCACGGGCGAAGACTATTTCGTTACAGACACAAGGAACCGCAGATGCTGGAGTCTCGCGCGAATTACAAAGTGCTGGAGTGCAAAGCGGGGGGGGGGGGGGGCGTATCTGCGGGGAGGGTAGGGGTAGACGAAGAGTCTCGGCCCGACAACATCAACTGTCCAAGGTATTTATTCACAAAATGCTGGAGTAACTCAGCAGGTCAGGCAGCATCTCGGGAGAGAAGGAATGGGTGACGTTTCGGGTGGAGACCCTTCTTCAGACTGATGTCAGGGGGGGGGCGGGACAAAGGAAGGATATAGGTGGAGACAGGAAGACAGTGGGAGAACTGGGAAGGGGGAGGGGAAGAGAGGGACAGAGGAACTATCTAAAGCTGGAGAAGTCGATGTTCATACCGCCGGGCTGCAAGCTGCCCAGGCGAAATATGAGGCGCTGTTCCTCCAATTTCCGGTGGGCCTCACTGTGGCACTGGAGGAGGCCCATGACAGAAAGGTCAGACTGGGAGTGGGAGGGGGAGTTGAAGTGCTCAGCCACCGGGAGATCAGTTTGGCCAACGCGGACCGAGCGCAGGTGTTGAGTAATTGTCAGGTGCGACAGCGAAGGGGACAATGGAATTCTAACTCGCGATTAGACACAGAATGCTGGAGTAACTCAGCATGGGTCAGGCAGCGTCTCTGGGAAAAGCAACAGGTGACGTTTCAGGTCGGTACCCTTCTTCGCTTGCAGCACTTGATACACAGCGTGAAAACAGGCCCAATTTGCCCACACCGCCCAACATGTCCCATCCACACTGGTCCCACCGCGCATGTGTTTATCCCACGCTCCTCTCAAACTATTCTATCCCGTGCTCCTGTCGAAATGTTTCTTGAAACATTGCGATAGTACCTGCAAGCAAATGCAGACACAACAAATAAATGCACAATAATGCAATAAGTTTTCAGTATACTCGATTACCAGACCATAACTGTGCAAGCTGCAGTAGGTAATGCACCCTTCTACAAAGTCTTCAGTATTCGTCCATTCCTCGCGCTGCCTCGGCAAGGCCAGCAGCATAATCAAGGACGAGTCGCACCCCTGGCCACTCCCTCTTCTCCCCTCTCTCCATCGGGCAAACGGTATAGAAGTGTGAAAACGCACGCCTCCAGATTCAAGGACAATCTCTTCCCAGGTCATATCAGGCAACTGAACCATCCCACCACAACCAGAGAGCAGTGCTGAACAACTATCTACCTCTTTGGTGACCCTCAGGTTATCCTTGATCCTTGACTTTGCTGGCTTTACCTACGCACTAAACGTTATTTCCCTTATCATGAATCTATACACTGTAAATGGCTCGATTGTAATCATGCATTGTCTTTCTGCCGACTGGTTAGCACGCATCAAAAGCTCTTTTCACTGTACCTCGGTACACATGACAGACTATACTGAACAGTAGTTCGGTATCGAGGTAGGGTTTAGGTTAGTTTAGAGACACAGCATGGAAACAAGTCCTTTGGCCCACCGAGTCCGCGCCGACCAGCGATCCCCGCACACTTACACTATCCTACACACAGTCGTGACAATTTACACTTTTGCCAGGCCTCTCCCCGTGACCACGTGGGTTTTCTCCCGAGAACTTTGGTTTCCTCCAGCGCTCCCAAGACGTACGGGTATTTAGGTTAATTGGCTTAGCGCATGTGTAAATTGTCCCTAGTGTGTGTGGGATAGTGTGGGTGTGCGGGGATCGCTGGTCGGCGCGGACTTGATGGGCTGAAGGGCCTGTTTCCGCGCTGTATCTCTAAACTAAACTAAACTAACCTAAACCTACTGATGCATCAACGGAGTATTTAATGATGTGATTTCCTCTGCATTAACCGACTTGTTGAAGACAATATACACACTTGGAATGAGCTGCCAGAAGAAGACTACAGAAAGAGACATAAATATGACTTTTAAAAGATATTTGGATATGGATAGGAAGGGTTTAGAGAGCCCTGGGCCAAATAAAGGCAAATGGGACAAGTCCAGCCTACCAAAGATAGACATACAATGTTGGAGTAACTCATGTGATAGGAGTAGAATTAGGCCGTTCGGCCCATCGTCTACTCTGCCATTCAATCATGGCTGATCTATCTCTCCCTCCGAACCCCATTCTCCTGCCTTCTCCCCTTAACCTCAGACACTCCTACTAATCAAGAATCTTATCTACCTCTGCCTTAAAAATGTCAATAGACAATAGGTGCAGGAGGAGGCCATTCGGCCCTTCGAGCCAGCACCACCATTCAATGTGATCATGGCTGATCATTCTCAATCAGTACCCCGTTACTGCCTTCTCCCCATGCCCCCTGACTCCGCTATCCTTAAGAGCTCTATCTAGCTCTCTCTTGAATGCTGAATGCTGTCCACTGAACTCAGCGGTTCAGGCAGCATCCCTGGAGAGAAGGACTAGGTGACGTTTCGGGTCGAGGCCCTTATTCGGACTGAGATTCGGGGGAGAGGGCGAATAGAGCTGTGTCTTCGACCGATACCGTGAGTCTGACGAAGGGTCTCGACCCGAAACGTC
>NC_135968.1:9094624-9097124 GCF_053455715.1 Rhinoraja longicauda
ACAAGCCCAAGCCAATTACCTACAAACCTGTACGTCTTTGGAGTGTGGCGGGGAAACTGAAGATCTTGGAGAAAACCCTGGCAGGTCACGGGGGGAACGTACAAACTCCGTACAGACTGCACCCGTACAAACCGCACCAAAACTCCCACATTCTACAGGAAAGTCACTCCATACATAACAGCCTCTCCTTATTTTCTAAACAATTTAATTAATGGGCGGTGCAGCGGTAGATATGCTGCCTTACAGCGAAAGGGACCCGGGTTCATTCCTGACCACGGATTCTGTCTGCACGGAGTTTGTACGTTCTCTCCGTGACCCCGCGTGGGTTTTCTCCAGGAAGCTCCGGTTTCCCCCCACACTCCAAAGACGCACAGGTTTGTGAGTTAATTGGCTTCGGTTTAAAAACTTGTAAATTGTCCTCGTGTGCAGGATAGGGCTAGTGTATAGGGATCACTGGTCGGGGCGGACTTGGTGGGCCGAAGGGCCTGTTTCAGTGCCGTATCTAAAAGATACCAAAAGAGCTTGGTTAACTGCATTGAAATGATTCTGCAGAAACAATGAACTGCCAAAAAAAGACGCAAGGCGCTGGAGTAACTCAGCGGGTATGACTCAGAAGGTGAATAACGAGTGAATCGAATGAGTGAAGCTGTGAAACTAAACAGGACGAAGGTGAAACTAGATGAACAACTGCAGGGGTTACTTGAAGTTAAATAAATCAATGTTCATACCACTGGGTTGTAAGCTGCCCAAGAAAAATATGAGGTGCTGTTTAATTTAGTTTAGTTTAGTTAAGAGACACAGCATGGAAAATCCCCCGAGTCATAGAAACATAGAAACATAGAAAATAGGTGCAGGAGGAGGCCATTCGGCCCTTCGAGCCTGTACCGCCATTCAATACGATCATGGCTGATCATCCAGCTCAGTATCCTGTACCTGCCTTCTCTCCATACCCCCTGATCCCTTTAGCCACAAGGGCCACATCTAACTCCCTCTTAAATATGGCCAATGAACTGGCCTCAACTACCTTCTGTGGCAGAGAATTCCACAGACTCACCACTCTCTGTGTGAAGAAATGTTTTCTCATCTCGGTCCTAAAAGACTTCCCCCTTATCCTTAAGCTGTGACCCCTGGTTCTGGACTTCCCCAACATCGGGAACAATCTTCCCGCATCTAGCCTGTCCAACCCCTTAAGAATTTTATATGTTTCTATAAGATCCCCCCTCAGTCTTCTAAATTCCAGCGAGTATAAGCCTAGTCTATCCAATCTTTCTTCATATGAAAGTCCTGCCATCCCAGGGATCAATCTGGCGAACCTTCTCTGTACTCCCTCTAAGGCTAGAATGTCTTTCCTCAGATTAGGAGACCAAAACTGTACACAATACTCCAGGTGCGGTCTCACCAAGGCCCTGTACAACAGCAACAGAACCTCCCTGCTCCTATACTCAAATCCTCTTGCTATGAATGCCAACATACCATTCGCTTTCTTCACTGCCTGCTGCACCTGCACGCTTGCTTTCAATGACTGGTGCACCATGACACCCAGGTCTCGTTCAATCTCCCCTTTTCCTAATTGGCCACCATTCAGGTAATACTCTGCTTTCCTGTTCTTGCCGCAAAAGTGGATAACCTCACATTTATCCACATTATATTGCATCTGCCATGCATTTGCCCACTCTCCTAATCTATCCAAGTCACTCTGCAGTCAGACAATTTACCGAGTCGGTGGGGATCGCTGGTCGGCGCGGACCCGGAGGGCCGAATGGGCCTGTTTCCGCGCTGTGTCTCTAAAAAAAACCCATTTATACCAAGCCAATTAACCTCCACACCTGTACGTCTCAGGAGTGTGGGAGGAAACCGGAGATCCCGGGGAAATCCCACGCAGGACACGGGGAGAACAAACGTACAAACTCCGTACAGACAAGCGCCCGCTGTCAGGATCGAACCCGGGTCTCTGGCGCTGTAAAGCAGCAACTCTGCCGCTGCGCCACCGTGCCGCCCCACCAATACCACGGGCATGCAGCCGATCAATCAGGCACCAATTCTTGACTGCGTAACAATTAACAACTGAATGGACATTGTTGACTCAGCAACCGGCCGGCCATCGTAGGTGCTGGCACTCCAGGGACGAAATGCAAGAGGAAATAAAGTTTGTGGAGACTAATTGGCCTTATTTCAACACCATTCCCTTTGGACTACTGTTTGGTGAATTTGACATGTTCAAAGTGAAAGTGCCTCTGCACTTTGAGGTGAGCGGGGAAAGATTAAGGTGAGAGGGGGAAGATTTAATAGGAACCGGAATGGCAACTTTTTCGCACAGAGGGTGGTGGGTGTTTGGAACGAGCTGCCTGGGGAGGTAGGTACTATAACAACATTATAAAGGCCGATACATAGATAGGAAAGGTTTGCAAGGATATGGGCCAAACGCGGGCAGGTGGGACTAAATTTCAGTTTAGTTTATTGTCACGTGTGCAGTGAAAAGCTTTTTCTTGCATGCTAACCA
>NC_135968.1:9102124-9209300 GCF_053455715.1 Rhinoraja longicauda
GTCAGGATCGAACCTGAGTCTCTGGCGCTGCATTCGCTGAAAGGCAGCAACTCTACCGCTGCGCCACCGTTACTAGTGTAAGGGGTGATCGCTGGTCGGTGCGGACTCGGTGGGCCGAAGGGCCTGTTTCAGCAACGTATCTCTAAAGTCTAATGCTCTCCAGACTCACAGCCTTGATGCGGGGTCTCAACCTGAAATATTGACTTGCACCTTTTTGCCTTCACTTATGCTGCACGATCCGCTGAGTTTTCTTCCAGTCTCTTGTTTGTTTGTAAAAAGGGCTTGTTTGTAATATAATAGAGTCATAGAGTCACAGAGTGGTACAGCGTGGAAACAGGCCCTTCGGCCCAACTTGCCCACACCGGCCAACATGTCCCAGCTACACTAATCCTCACTTGCCAGCCTTTGGCCCATATCCCTCCAAACCCGTCCTATCCATGTACCTGTCTAACTGCTTCTTCCATGTGGGGATAGTCCCTGCCTCAACTACCTCCTCTGGAATAGGACATAAATCGGGTAGGATAGAAATGTAATAGGATAGAAATTGTTCGCAGTGGGAAAGAGAGGTAAATGATTTCAAGTTAATCGTAGCTGGTGGTGGGAACGTAAATAGAGAAGACTAGACCAAGTGGACTTGGGCCCAAACCTCTCCTGCATTAGTGCAACACCCTCTCCTCTCCCCCCTGCACCCTCCCCTCTACCGAGTCAATGGATATTTTTAAGGCAGAGATAGATAGATTCTTGATTAGTAAGGGTGTCAGGGGTTATGGGGCGAATGGCTTAATTCTGCTCTTGTGAACTTAAGTTTGCTATCTGTGGATCAGGAAGCCATGAATCTAGTGGCAGTGGGCAGTGCTAAGGCCCTTGGACCAGGAGTTTATTCCATCCTTGATATTACGCGATTCTTTTGTCAGTGGGTGGTGAATGTGTGGAAAGTTCATTGCCACAGACGGCTGACAATAGACAATAGACAATAGACAATAGACAATAGGTGCAGGAGGAGGCCATTCGGCCCTTCAAGCCAGCACCGCCATTCAATGTGATCATGGCTGATCATTATCAATCAGTACCCCGTTCCTGCCTTCTCCCCATACCCCCTGACTCCGCTATCCTTAAGAGCTCTATCCAGCTCTCTCTTGAATGCATTCAGAGAATTGGCCTCCACTGCCTTCTGAGGCAGAGAATTCCACAGATTCACAGAATCTCTGACTGAAAAAGTTTTTCCTCATCTCAGTTCTAAATGGCCTACCCCATATTCTTAAACTGTGGCCCCTTGTTCTGGACTCCCCCAACATTGGGAACATATTTCCTGCCTCTAACGTGTACAACCCCTTAATAAGTCTGAAGAAGGGTCTCGACCCGAAACGTCACCCATTCCTTCTCTCCCGAGATGCTGTCTGACCTGCTGAGTTACTCCAGCATTTTGTGAATAAATCCCTTAATAATCTTATACGTTTCGATAAGATCTCCTTTCATCCTTCTAAATTCCAGTGTATACAAGCCTAGTCGCTCCAGTCTTTCAACATATGGCTGCAGAGGCCAAGTCAATTATATATTTTTAAGGCGGGATAGACATATCCTTGATTAGTAGGGGTGTCAGGGATTATGGGGAAAATGGGGGAGTGAGGGAAAGATAGACCAGCCATGATTCAACGGCGGAGTAGACTTGATGAAATGGCCGAATGGCCTAGTTCTGTTCCGAGAACGTATGAACACGCCTGAACAGTTCGCTTCCAAATGGAAAGCGCAAAGTGTTGGAGTAACTCAGTGGGCAAGGCAGCACCTGTGGGTGGAATAGGCATCTTCAATAAGCTTGCCACTCCCAAGCAGGCGCTTGTGTCTGTCACAGAAAGTGTTAACTTTTATCACGTTTTTGGATGATCATAAGATCATAAGATCACAAGTGATATCATTCGGCCCATCAGGTCTACTCCGTCATTCAATCATGGCTGATCTATCTCTCCTTCCGAACCCTGCCTTCTCCCCATAGCCTCTGATACCCGTACTAATCAAGAACCTATCCATCTCTGCCTTAAATATACCCACTGACCTGGCCACCACAGCCCACTGTGGCAAAGAATTCCACAGATTCACCTCCCTCTGACTAAAGAAATTCCTCCTCATCTCCTTCCTAAAAGAACGTCCTTTAATTCTGAGGCTGTGACCTCTAGTCCTAGATTCTCCCACTAGTGGAAACATCCTCCCCGCATCCACTCCATCCAAGCCCTGGGCACAACATCAATCCACAACCCATCAATGCACAAACATCAAAGAGCCGCTAATTAAAGGTACTAAAGGTTGATGCTGATTTGTTTTCTGATGAAAGTAAGGTCAGGAGAGGTTTGCATGAAGAGTAAGCACCTGCTTACCAATGAGACCTGAACGGCCTGTTTCTGTGCTGCAAACTCGAGGATGTTGCCAGGACTAGAGGGTCTGAAATACAGTGAGAGTTTGAGTAGGCTGGGACTCTATACCTTGGAGCGCAGGAGGATGAGGGGTGACCTTATATAGGCATATAAGATCACGAGAGGAATAGATCAGGTAGATGCACAGAGTCTCTCGCCCAGAGTAGGGGAATCGAGGACCCGGTGACATAGGTAGGTTTGAGGTGAAGGGGAAACATTTAATAGGAATCTGAGGGATAACTTTTTCACACAGAGGGTGGTGGGTGTATGGAACAAGCTGCCAGAGGAGGTAGTTGAGGCTGGGACTATCCCAACATTTAAGAAGCAGTTCGACAGGCTCATGGATAGGACAGGTTTGGAGGGATATGGACCAAATACTGGCAGGTGGGAATAGTGTAGCTGGGACATGTTGGGGCGGTGTGGGCAAGCTTGGGCCGAAGGGCCTGTTTCCACCCTGTATCACTCGATGACCCGAAACTCAATGCAACTTTTTAACTCAGAGAAGCTCCCCCTTCCCCTCACTCTCAGTCTGGCCTCGGCCCAAAAACGTCACCTATCTGTGTTGTCCAGAGAGGCTGTCTGACCCGCTGAGTTACTCCAGCTCTTGGTGTTCCTTTAGAGTCATAGAGTCATAGAGCGATATAGTGTGGAAACTCGGGGTGCCAACTATCTCTCTCCCAAATTAGGGACAAGGTGTTGTCACCGCCCCGCGCACTACGTGACCTCACCCAGTCAGCGCCCACTTGCTGCCGCTCTTCCAATGGCGGCCGCCCGGGCTGGGAGGCGGGTTGCTACGCAACCTCCGTTAGGCGGTGCCCGCACTGATCGGGGCCTACAGTGTCCGGGCCTACAGCGACCCCCAGGCCTATTATGGGACGAGGGAAGTCCCGTACGGAACAATCCAATATACGGGATGTCCCGGCTAATACGGGACAGTTGGCAACCCCAATGCAAACAGGCCCTTTGGCCCAACTTGCCCTGTCCCCAACCTGAAACAAGACCTGTCCAATCCTATAATTTATGAGCTTATAATTCCACCAAAAACCTTTTGTGGCCTCAACATAAAGCATATGTTCGCACAGCCTGAAATAAAAAAGACAATTATAAACAATGTTCAGACATTGTTCCATAGACAATAGACAATAGACAATAGGTGCAGGAGGAGGCCATTCGGCCCTTCGAGCCAGCACCGCCATTCAATGTGATCATGGCTGATCATTCTCAATCAGTACCCCGTTCCTGCCTTCTCCCCATACCCCCTGACTCCGCTATCCTTAAGAGCTCTATCTAGCTCTCTCTTGAATGCATTCAGAGAACTGGCCTCCACTGCCTTCAGAGGCAGAGAATTCCACAGATTCACGACTCTCTGACTGAAAAAGTTTCCGTTACACCTGCAACATTTCCAACCAGAGTACCATGCCAGACCCTTCAGGAGAACTTGGAACAGCATCAGAATATCCCCTTCTCCACACCCCTTTAATCTGCAAGAGCTGTGGTGCAAACAAAATTCATGGCTCAATGGATTCGCGCGCGTTTTTCTTCTCAGCCAGATGGCTGTTTCAAAAGATGCACCTGCCTGATTATATTCCACAGTTGGACCTTTAAAATAAAGGGCGGCACGGCGGCTCAGCGGTAGAGTCGCTGCCTCACAGCGCCAGAGACCCGGGTTCATGTCCGACTACAATGGACAATAGACAATAGGTGCAGGAGGAGGCCATTCGGCCCTTCGAGCCAGCACCGCCATTCAACGTGATCATGACTGATCATTCTCAATCAGTACCCCGTTCCTGCCTTCTCCCCATACCCCCCTGACTCCACTCTCCTTAAGAGCTCTATCCAGCTCTCTGTTGAATGCATTCAGAGAATTGGTCTCCACTGCCCTCTGAGGCAGAGAATTCCACAGATTCACAACTCTCGGACTGAAAAAGTTTTTCCTCATCTCCGTTCTAAATGGCCTACCCCTTGTTCTTAAACTGTGGCCCCTGGTTCTGGACTCCCCACAACATTGGGAACATGTTTCCTGCCTCTAACGTGTCCAACCCCTTAATGATCTTATATGTTTCGATGAGATCCCCTCTCATCCTTCTAAAAGGGTGCTTGTCTGTCTGGAGTTTATACGTTCTCCCTTTGACCTGCCTGGGTTTTCTCCAGGTGCTCTGGTTTCCTCCCACACTCCAAAGCCGTGCAGGATTGCAGGGTAATTGGCTTTTGTAAATTTTAAATTGTCCCTAGTGTGCAGGATAGTGCTAATGTACGGATGATCGCTGGTCGGTGTGGATCCGATGGGCCGAAGGGCCTGTTTCCACGCTGCATCTCTAAGCTAAACTAAACAAAATATAGTAAACCAGGTGGACTTTAATTATTCTTTATATTGGTTCATCTTTACTAGTTTGCAGTGCAAGAAATAAAAGAGTAAAATGTTTTTAAAGATGTGAAAAACAAATGGTATGTTTTGAGACTCATCTGCATAATAATTAAAGTCCTTGACATGGTTTTTGACAATTAATGTTTATGAAATATGCCTTGAACACATCTCAGCTGCGTAAAGTAAGCTCATTCAAAGAAAGGAAGCACAGCCAGGTGTTAAAAACAAACTTCTGGAGGGACTCAGCGGGCCAGGCAGCATCTGTGGAAGGAAATGGGCAAGATGGAGGCCTAGTCCCTACTGTGAGTCCCCCTGCTCTCCAACTCTAAGACTACGTTTTAACCCAGACTCGCTTGCCTGCGCCTCCGTCTTCTCACTGTGAATCCCTCTCTCCTGACTCCCAGTCTGAAGAAGGGACTCGGCCCGAGACGTCACCCATTCCTTCTATCCAGGGATGCAGCCTGTCCCGCTGAGTTACTCCAGCACTTTGTGTATATCTATAGGAAGGAACTGCAGATGCTGGTTATACACGGAAGACAGACGCTAAATGCTCGAGTAACTCAGCGGGACAGGCAGAGTCTGAAGAAGGGTCTCGACCTGAAAAGTCACCCATTCCTGCTCTCCAGATGTGCTGCCTGTCCCGCTGAGTTATTCCAGCATTTTGTATCTATCTATCTATCTATCTATCTATCTATCTATCTATCTATCTATCTATCTATCTATCTATCTATCTATCTATCTATCTATCTATCTATCTATCTATCTATCTATCTATCTATCTATCTATCTATCTATCTATCTATCTATCTATCTATCTATCTATCTATCTATCTATCTATCTATCTATCTATCTATCTATCTATCTATCTATCTATCTATCTATCTATCTATCTATCTATCTATCTATCTATCATATATATGTGTGTGTGTGTGTAGATATATATATCTGACTGAAGAAGGGTCTCGACCCAAAACGTCACCCATTCCTTCTCTCCGGAGATGCTGCCTGACCTGCTGAGTTACTCCAGCATTTTGTGAATAAATCGATTTGTACTAGCATCTGCAGTTATTTTCTTATATATATATATATATATATATGTATTTATGTATGTACACATACGTATTTGTTTTTATATGTACACATACATACATAAAAAAACAAATAAAAATAATAGAACAAAAAGACAAAAACCAATGCCCCCGTCTATGTGGTTCAGAGCTTATTTGGTGGTTGTTGTATTTAATAGCCCTATCTTTGCAGGGAACAAGCTGCTTCTGTGCCTGGACATGAATGTTTTCAGGCTCATAAATTAAGTTCACAAGTGATAGGAGCAGAATTGGGCCATTCGGCCCATCAAGTCTACTCCGCCATTCAATCATGGCTGATCAACCTCTCCCTCTTAATCCCATTCCCCTGCCTTCTCCCCATAACCCCTGACAACCGTACTAATCAAGAGTCTTGTCCATCTCTGCCTTGGAAATATCTTCTGACTTGGCTTCCACAGCCTTCAGTGGCAAAGAGTTCCACAGATTCACTGCCCTCTGACTGAAGAGACTGCTCCTCGTCTCCTTCCTAAAGGAACGTCGTTTAATTCTGAGGCTATGGCCTCTGGTTCCAGACTCTCCCACTAGTGGAAACATCCTCTCCACTTCCACTCTATCCCGGCCTTTTCACTATTTGGTAAGTTTCAATGGGGTCCCCTCTTGTGCTTCTTTACTCCAGCGAGTACAGGCCCTGTGCTGTCAAACTGG
Organism: Rhinoraja longicauda; assembly: GCF_053455715.1. Lineage (NCBI taxonomy): Eukaryota > Metazoa > Chordata > Chondrichthyes > Rajiformes > Arhynchobatidae > Rhinoraja > Rhinoraja longicauda. The sequence continues at coordinate 9,108,647 of NC_135968.1, forward strand.
GCCTATACTCACCAGAGTTTGGAAGGATGATGGGGGGGGGGCGGGGGGAACCTCATTGAAACTTAGCGAATAGTGATAGGCCTGGATAGAGTGGTCGTGGAGAGGATGATTTGAAAACCTAAGATCAATGTCAATTCTTTCAAGTACTTGTTTGATACTGTGTGGTGGTGAAAATTGAACGCATCTTTTCGGAATGACGGTTTTTTTAAACTTGAAACAAGCCACTCTGTCTTCGGTCAATTTTGACAATACTTAGAGGTGAAATGTTGCTTCACATTTCTGTCGTGCAGTAACACTGTGATGTGATCTCATCATTCTTTGCAGTCACACTCACGGGTGGCATGATGATGTTCACCACATCCCCCTTCTCTTAAATTTGCTTCTTTGGATAAACAGGAAATCAATACACAGCCACGGTGTGGGATTTGTGTGGGAAGGAACAGCAGACGCTGGTTTACACCGAAGATAGACACAAAATGCCGGAGTAACTCAGCGGGTCAGGCAGCGTCTCTGGAGAAAAGGAACATGTGACATTTCGGGTCAGGGCCCTCAGTTTAGTTTAGTTTAGTTTAGTTCAGAGACGCAGCGTGGAAACAGGCCCTTCGGCCCACCAAATCCGCACCGACCAGCGAACCCCGCACATTAAACTATCCTACAATCACCGGGAACAATTTACATTTATGCCAAGCCAATTAACCTACATATCTGTACGTCCTTGGAATGTGGGAGGAAACGGAAGATTTTGGAGAAAACCCACTCAGGCCACGGGGGGAACGTACAAACTCCGTGCAGACAGCACCCGTGGTCGGGATCGAACCCGGATCTCCGGCGCTGCATGCGCTGTAAGGCAGTAACTCTACCGCCGCGCCACCTTGGCCGCCCTACTCAAACTCAGCCTGGAGAAGGGTCTCAGCACAGGAACGTCACCAATTCCTTTTCTCCAGAGATGCTGTCTGACACGTTGAATTATCCCAGCTTCCTTGTGTCTATTTTGGGGGTTTAAGCCAGCATCTGCAGTTCCTCGTTGCAGGAATGAGAGGAATGGATGACGTTCCGGGTTGAGACCCTTCTTCAGAATAGTCAGGGGACAGGGAAACGAGAGATATTGTCAGGGGAAAGGGAAATGAGATATTGACCTCTCAAACATCAAGTAACCCTTGCATTCCCCCTTTTTCCATCCAACCCTACCCTAGTTCCCCGACCAGTCTGACTGTCCTCCTGATTAAAGTTTACATTCTATGCCTCGCTGTCACCTTCCCCCAGCTAACAACGATCTTGCCTACATTTTCCTTGAGCTTCGTCCCCTTTGATGGTTCGTTTTTACACCTTACCATTCCATATCTCTCGTTTCCCTTTCTCCTGAGTCTGAAGAAGGGTCTCGACCCGAAACGTCACCCATTCCTTCTATCCAGAGTTGCTTGCCTATCCAGCTGAGTTACTCCAGCATTTTGTGTCTATCTCCGGTGTAAACCAGCATCTGCAGTTCCATCCTAGAAATTACCTGGAGTTTGTTATAGATTTAAATGAGCAAATAAGGTGGCACTGCGGTAGAGTTGCTGCCTTACAGCACCAGCGATCCGGGCTCAATCCCGACCACGGGTGCTGTCTGTGTGGAGTTTGTACGTTCTCCCCGTGACCGCGCGGGTTTGCTCCGAGATCTTCGGTTTCCTCCCGCACACCAAAGACAGGTCTGTCGTATGTTGAAAGACTGGAGCGACTAAGCTTGTATACACTGGAGTTTAGAAGGATGAGAGGGGATCTTATCGAAACATATAAGATTATTAAGGGGTTGGACACGTTAGAGACAGGAAACATGTTCCCAATGTTGGGGGAGTCCAGAACAAGGGGCCACAGTTTAAGAATAAGGGGTAGGTCATTTAGAATGGAGATGAGGAAAAACTTTTTCACTCAGAGAGTTGTAAATCTGTGGAATTCTCTGCCTCAGAGGCCAATTCTCTGAATGCATTCAAGAGAGAGCTAGATAGAGCTCTTAAGGATAGCGGAGTCAGGGGGTATGGAGAGAAGGCAGGAACGGGGTACTGATTGAGAATGATCAGCCATGATCACATTGAATGGTGGTGCTGGCTCGAAGGGCCGAATGGCCTACTCCTGCACCTATTGTCTATAGTCTATTGTCTATTGTATGTCAATTGGCTTGGCGTAAGTTTAGAAATTGTCCCTAGTGTGTGCAGGATAGTGTCAGTGTGCGGGAATCGCTGGTCGGCGCGGACTCGGTGGGCCGAAGGGGCTGTTTCTACGCTGTGTCTCTACTCTAAACTAAGCAAATATAGATTCCGATTACTGTCTTGTGTTCTCTGGAAATCTGACCATTTAGACAATAGACAATAGACAATAGGTGCAGGAGTAGGCCATTCAGCCCTTTGAGCCAGCACCGCCATTCAATGCGATCATGGCTGATCACTCTCAATCAGTACCCCGTTCCTGCCTTCTCCCCATACCCCCTCACTCCGCTATCCTTAAGAGCTCTATCCAGCTCTCTCTTGAAAGCATCCAACGAACTGGCCTCCACTGCCTTCTGAGGCAGAGAATTCCACACCTTCACCACTCTCTGACTGAAAAAGTTCTTCCTCATCTCCGTTCTAAATGGCCTACCCCTTATTCTTAAACTGTGGCCCCTTGTTCTGGGCTCCCCCAACATTGGGAACATGTTTCCTGCCTCTAATGTGTCCAATCCCCTAATTATCTTATATGTTTCAATAAGATCCCCCCTCATCCTTCTAAATTCCAATGTATACAAGCCCAATCGCTCCAGCCTTTCAACATACGACAGTCCCGCCATTCCGGGAATTTCTTCCGCACTGGAAATCGTTGAGCCATCACTCAGTTTTATTGGCATGATTTTCAGAGACAGGAAGTATCTTCTTTGAAAGGAAGAAAATAGCGGCAATTATGCCCTTAATGGACATGTGATTGGGGATCGGCTGCAGTTGTGGGTGCAAATTGGCAGGATATTAACTTGGACTTCGGGATGATGTTGCCGTAAATGAAACTGCAGCAGACTTCTGATTATCCTGCGGCTGTCTAATTGGTTTGTGGGCTAGCTGTGTGAGAGGGAAAGAAAAAACCCAGGCTCCCAACTTTAAAAGCCTGTGCTTCCTGGTTTAAATGGGACCCTGCAGAGGAAAGTATCACAATCGAGAGAGAGAGCCCGTAAAGAGCACAGTAGGAACGTGATGTGATTCAAGTTTCCCAAGCTTGTAGGGTTTTTTTTGAATTACAAGTAAAGCAGGGGATTTATATGCACAGTTCTGCGTTCTGTAAAAGTGTCCGGAAAAAAAACTGCGGATAGAAATGTGTGGCTTGAGAAATGACTTGTGGAGGTGTATAAAATCATGAATGAACGAATAAGTTTATTGGCCAAGTATGTGCATATACAAGGAATGTGCGTGCCTTAGTGCTCCGCTCACAAATGACAGCACAAACATACAGTTAACAATTAAGAATAAAGCATAAACACATTAAAACAATAAGGATGCAACATTACGGTCTAATGGCCTACTCCTGCACCTATTGTCTATTGTCTATTGTCTAACATGTGGGTGAAATTAAACCAGAGCAAAAATGAGACTACAGACTTTGGTTATTGAATAGAACTATCACTTGTGGAAAAAAGCTGTTTTTATGTCTGGCTGTGGCTGCTTTGACAGTCCGGAGTCGCCTTCCAGAGGGAAGTGCTTCAAAGATTTTGTGGCCAGGGTGAGAGGGGTCAGAGATGATCTTGCCCACTCGCTTCCAGGCCCTTGCAGTGTACAGTTCGTCAATGGGGGGCGAGGTTGCAGCCAACAACCTTCTCAGCTGATCGGACCTTCTCAGCTGATGAGAGGAATAGATAGGGCGACTACACAGGCTCCTTTACCCAGAGGCAAAAAGATTCACTCGAAACCCGAGGGGCATTCTTTTCACACAGAGGGTGGTGGAGAAATGGAACAAGCTGCCAGAAGCTGGAGAGAGAGAGAGAGAGAGAGAGAGAGAGAGAGAGAGAGAGAGAGAGAGAGAGAGAGAGAGGGAGGGAAAGCAAGGATTACTGGAAGTTAGAGAAGTCCATAATTCATGCTGCTGGGGTGTAAGCTGCCCAAGCGAAATATGAGGTTCTGCATGACCTGTTGAGTTACTCCAACATTTTGTGTCTATCTTTGGTACAAAACCAGCATCTGCAACCAACGTGTGTGTGTGTGTGTGTGTGTGTGTGTGTGTGTGTGTGTGTGTGTGTGTGTGTGTGTGTGTGTGTGCGTGTGTGTGTGTGTTTCTTTGTATGTGTGTGTGTTTATGAATGTGTGTATTTGTATATGTGTGTGAACTTGTGTGTGTGTGTGTGTGTGTGTGTGTGTGTGTGTGTGTGTGTGTGTGTGTGTGTGTGTGTGTGTGTGTGTGTGTGTGTGTGTGTGTGTGTGTGTGTGTGTGTGTGTGTGTGTGTGTGTGTGTGTGTGTGTGTGTGTGTGTGTGTGTGTGTGTGTGTGTGTGTGTGTGTGTGTGTGTGTGTGTGTGCGTGTGCGTGCGTGTTTTTCTGTATGTGTTTCGGCGCCTGGGTTCGACAAGTGCTTCCGGCTGAGCGGGGGGTTTGCTCAGCCCCAAGTACTCCACACGGTCAACCCCCTCCCCCTCCCCCCGACAAGGGTCAGCCTTAGTGGCAGCTTATTGTGGTGATAACCTCTCACCCTGCGTTACCTGGTCCCTTTGCGGTCGTGCCAATGGGAGATGTTTGGTTTAGATTAGAGACACAGCGCGGAAACAGGCCCTTCGGCCCACCGCGTCCGTGCCGACTAGCCATCCCCGCACATTAACACTTCCCTGCGCGCACTGGGGACAATTTCACAATTTTAATACCAAGCCAATTAACCTACAAACTTGTACGACTTTCAAACCCAAAGATCTCGGAGAAAACCCACGCAGGTCACGGGGAGAAGGTACAAACTCCGTACAGACAGCACCCGTAGTCGGGATCGAACTCGGGTCTCTGGCGCCGTGAGACAGTAGTTTTACCGCTGCGCCACCGTGCTATTGTCTTACTTCGTGACTGGGGAGGGTAAGGAGGTTGCATCAGGAGGATAAGGGGGTTGCATAAGGAGGTTGCACCCATTGCTCTCTTAAGCCATGGGTAAACAGAGGCAAATTCAAACAGAGGCAAAATCTACAGGATGGCCCTGCAGAGAGTAGTGCGTTCGGCAGAACGCACCATGGGAACTACACTCGCCCCCCTGCAGGACCTATACATCAGGAGGTGCAGATCCAGAGCAAGCAAGATCATGAGGGACCCCTGCCACCCCAGTAATGGACTGTTCCATCTGCTACGGTCAGGCAAACGCCTCCGCTGTCACGCTGTGAAAACGGAGAGGATGAGACGGAGTTTCTTCCCACAGGCCATCAGGACTGTCAACTTTTATAACTACAGAGACTAAATTTTTGCCTACACTATAGTAACTTATTAACTTTATTTATATGCTGTAACTGTAATTCTTTTTTGTGCACAATCCGTAGGCATTGCTGCTATTATTTCACTGCACATCGTGTATGTGTATGTGACAAATAAATTTGACTTGACTTGACTTGACAAGAAATAATGGCACAATGGAAAATAGACACAAAATGCCGGAGCAACTCAGCGGGTCAGGCAGCATCTCCGGAGAGAAGGAATGGGCGACGTTTCGAGACCAGACAACGGAATGTGTGGTGCTACATCTAGTATCAATTAGGTTTAAAAGCACACCAATTAATCTCGTTGATCCTTCAAATTAGTCAGCTTTCTGTGGAAATGAGGCACTTGTAAATACTGGAGATGCTGGAGACTTGGAGATGCTGCCTGTCCCGCTGAGTTACTCCAGCATTCTGTCTCTCTCTTCACTTGTAAATCTTGACAGACTACAACACCTTGAAGTGTGTATCTCCAAGTAACGCGCCACAAGGCTACGTGTATAGCTTTGGGCACTTTCTTTTAATACACATTCTTTTTGGAAATAGAGCATTTATTTCTATACTGTGTAATTATATTGCACAAAATATGTAACCACGGGCGTCGGTTTCTGCGTTATATCGTGTTAACCGTGTTATATCCACTTTGTTATTTTCAAAATGAAATCGTATCGGATCTACCTGTATATTGTCCAAAATGTTGCCGCTTTAGTCTTTGGACTTCAGAGATGCAACGTGGCAAAAGGTCTTTCAGTCCACCGAGTCCGCACAAACCAGTGATCTCCCCTGTACATGACACGGTGGCGCAGCAGCAGAGTTGCTGCCTTACAGCGCAATTGTAAGGTCATTTAGAACGGAGATGAGGAAAACCTTTCTCACTCAGAGAGTTGTAAATCTGTGGAATTCTCTGCCTCAGAAGGCAGTGGAGGCCAATTCTCTGAATGCATTCAAGAGAGAGCTAGATAGAGCTCTTAAGGATAGCGGAGTCAGGGGGTGTGGGGAGAAGGCAGGAACGGGGTGTGATTGAGAATGATCAGCCATGATCACATTGAATGGTGGTGCGTACTGGCTCGAAGGGCCGAATGGCCTCCTCCTGCACCTATTGTCTATTGTCTATTGTCTATTTCAGTCCACCGAGTCCGCAGCGACCAGTGATCTCCCCTGTACATGACACGGTATCACAGCAGCAGAGTTGTTGCCTTACAGAGCTTGCAGCTCCGGAGACCCGGGTTCCATCCCGACTAGGGGTGCTTGTCAGTACGGAGTTTGTACGTCCTCCCCGTGACCTGCGTGGGTTTTCTCCGAGATCGTCTGTTTCCTCCCACACTCCAAAGACGTACGTACAGGTCCAGAGGTTAATAGGCTTCGCAAGAAAATTGTGAATTGCCCTTAGTGTGTAGGATCGTTTAGTTTCGTTTAGTTTAGTTTAGTTTAGAGATACAGTGCGGAAACAGGCCCTTCGGCCCACCGGGTCCGCGCCGACCAGCGATCCCCACACAGGGAGAATGTGCAAACGCAGTGCAGGCAGCGCCCGTGGCCAGGTTCGAACCCGGGTCTCTGGCGCTGTAAGGCAGCAGCTCCACCGACATGCCACCGTGACGCCTCTGACAAGTAGCATCTGCTCAGCGCTGCACTGCAGAGTGAGTGAGCTCCCAATGCTGAAGATAATAATATATTCCTTTATTCGTCCCACACCGGGGAAATTTACAGTGTTACAGCAGCAAAGTGGATAGCAAGAGAGCGAGATCATTCATTATAAATAACAGTAAAGACAAGGATAAATTGTCATCAGTTTTCTGTGTGTTCTTAACTGTTACTGTTCACTCGTCTGCTGGGAGCAGTGCTGGTTGTGCAGTCTCACAGCAGCGGGAAGGAAGGACCTCCTATATCTCTCCTTCACGCACTTGGGGTGAAGGAGTCTGTCACTGAAGGAGCTACTCAGTGCAGTGACCGTGTCCTGCATGGGGTGGGAGTCGTTGTCCAGCAGCGATGTTAGCTTTGCCATCATCCTCCTCTCTCCCACCACCTGCACTGAGTCGAGGGGGCAACCCAGGACAGAGCTGGCCTTCCTGACCAGCTTGTCGAGTCTCTTCCCTTCCGCCGCTGAGATGCTGCTGCTCCAGCAGACCGCTCCAAAGAAAATGGCCGATGCAACCACCGTGTTGTAGAAGGTTGTAGAGGGTCCTTAGGAGTGCCCCCTGCACTCCAAAGGACCTGAGCCTCCTCAGCAGATAAAGTCTCAGCAGATAGAAAAGAGCAAGATGCTGGTTTACAAATTAAATCGATATAAATTGCGGATTGAAATGAATACTTTTCTTTATGGGCCTGTCCCACTTTAGGTGATTTTAAGGTGACTGCCGGCGACTGTCAAAGTCGTAGCAGATCGCTGAACTTTTCTTTTACCCGACGACAATGACCACGACAATGCCGAGTCAGGTCGAGATTACACCGTCTTCAAAAGCATCGCGAAATACCCACGATGTCAATGCTTCTCCGGCGTCCTCATTTTCACTGAAATCACTGACAAGTCGGTAAGTACTTGAGAGTTTTGAACTATAACACCTTGTATGGGTTACTTAAAAACCAAGCATCACTGTAACAAGGCATAAACTGGATTTACTTCCAGTTTACTAATAGCTGTATTAAAAAAAAAAAAATTTTAAGTGGAATTTTGTGAAAAGTATGTGGGCATTCTTTGAAAATGTACGGGAGATGCATATCTGGTTTCTCGGTTGCCTATCTGGGTTGGGAGCCCACTTTAAATGTAATGGCTGATGGCCATAAATATCGCGAAATTTCCACGCTTACCTGACCGTCAAACTGTCGCCTCCACTCCACCTGTCAAATGTCCTGACGGTAAATAAATTGGTTAAACACAAGCATTGTATGGTATTTTGAAATGACTTTACTTATTTTAATATTATGTGCTTCTAAATGCATCTAGGAGAACCTAGCAAACCTGGAGACGGCATGCGACAGCGCCCGCAATAAGCAACGATACCTGGCGACAAGCCAGCTGTCGCCGAAAAATTTCATTCCGGATGATTTCTCAGCGACGCGCCGAGATCCTCTACGATTCTTGGAGGACTCCTCACGATCATGCCCGCGACACCCCGGCGAACTGTCGGCGACAGCCTAGTCACTGGCAGTCGCCTTAAAATCACCTAAAGTCGGACAGGCCCTTAACTAGCCTGAATATTATAACTTGTTCGAAGGGACTGCAGTTGCTAGTTTATGCTGGAGATAGACACCAATGCTGGAGTAACTCAGGCCTACCGGGAGGAGGCGGCTGATCTGGCACTCTGGTGTCAGGACAGTAGCCTCCTCTTGAATGTCAAAAAAACTAAGGAGCTGATTGTGGACTTTAGAAGGGCTCAACATCCAAGGACGTACACGCCACTGGAAATAAATGGGTCTACTGTGGATAGGGTGAGCAGCTTTAAATACCTGGGAGTCCACATCAAAGAGGATCTGGCATGGACAACACACATTGCCGCACTGGTGGGTAAGGCAAAGCAGCGCCTTTACCACCTTAGACAGTTGAGGAAATTCAGAGTGTCTCTGAGGATCCTTCATTGCTTCTACTCTGGGGCTGTAGAGAGCATCCTGTCCGGCAACATTACAGTCTGGTTTGGGAACAGCTCTGCCCAGGATAGGAAGGCCCTGCAGAGAGTAGTGCGTTCGGCAGAACGCACCATGGGAACTACACTCGCCCCCCTGCAGGACCTATACATCAGGAGGTGCAGATCCAGAGCAAGCAAGATTATGAGGGACCCCTACCACCCCAGCAACGGACTGTTCCAGATGCTACGGTCAGGCAAACGCCTCCGCTGTCACGCTGTGAAAACAGAGAGGATGAGACGGAGTTTCTTCCCACAGGCCATCAGGACTGTTAACTATTATAACTCCAGGGACTACATTTTTCTTTTCTGTATTAACTTTAATTTATATGCTGTAATTGTAATTCTTTTCATGCACAATCCGCAGGCATTGCCACTTTCATTTCGCTGCACATCGTGTATGTGTATGTGACAAATAAACTTGACTTGACTTGACTTGACTTGACTTAGTTCAGGCAGCAACTCTGGAGAAAAAGGATAGGGGATGTTTAGGGTGGGAACCCTTCTTTTCCCTCTCATTTCCCTTTCCCTTGACTATCAGTCTGAAGAAGTGTCTCGACCCAAAATGTCACCCATTCCTTTTCTCCAGAGATTCTTCCGTAACTCGTTGAGTTCCTCCGGCTTTTTGCCTCTATTCTTCGGTTTAAACCAGCATTTGCACTTCCTTCCTACACCTTCTTTATCGCTATTGGGCGGAAGGTACAGTCCCACAGCTGGTATAACATAGAACTAGGGTAATTGATGGCCAACATGGACTCAGTGGGCTGAAGAACCTATTTCCATGCTGAATAAGGGCCATGACCCGAAACCTCAACGATTCCCTTCTCCAGAGATGCTGGCTGATCCTTGGAGTTACCCCAGCATTTTTGTGTCTAAGCTCGGTGTAAACCAGCATCTGCGGTTCCTTCCTACCCTGTTTCCATGCTGTCTCTCTAAACTAAACACACCCAGACTAAAATTGACCGCGATGTTCAAATATAACGCAAAAATAAAGTTAAGGCGAAGATAGACACAAAATGCTGGAGTAACTCAGCGGGACAGGCAGCATCTCTGGAGAGAAGGAATGGATGACGTATCGGGTCGAGGCCCGTCCTCAGACTCAGAGTCAGGGGAGAGGGAGTCAGGGAGATAAGGAATTGTAAGAGATCAAAAGAGATGCAGGTTAAAGAAAATGTAGAGTAGACCATTTTGTTAGCTAGGGGAAGGTGACAACAAAGCAGTGAGATACAATGTATCTTGAGAGAGTTAGGTAGAGCTCTAGGGGCTAGTGGAATCAAGGGATATGGGGAGAAGGCAGGCACGGGGTATTGAATGGGGACGATCAGCCATGATCGAAGGGCCATGGCCGCCTCCTGCACCTATTTTCTATGTTTCTATGTTTCTATGTAATCAGAGGGACACAAAATGCTGGAGTAACTCAGCGGGTCAGGCAGCATCTCTGGAGAGAAGGAATGGGTGACGTTTCGGGTCGAGACCCTTCTTCAGAGTGGTGACAGTCAGAGGGGCAGTCAGACTGGTCAGAGAACTGGGAAGGGGGAGAGGGGGGGATATAGATAGAGAGGGAAAGCAGGGGTTAGTTGAAGTTGGAGAAGTCAACGTTCGTACCGCAGGGGTGTAAGCTGCCCAAGCGAAATATGAGGTGCTGTTCCTCCAATTTGCGCTGGGCCTCACTCTTGACAATGGAGGAGGACCAGGGCAGAAAACTCCATCCCTGCACTGAGCACTTTATATTATTAAGAGAAAGCTACAGCGTGGAATCAGGCCCTTCAGCCTAGTAAGACCGTAACGATGATTGATCGCACATTCACACTAGTTCGATGTTATCCCACTTTCTCATCCATTAACCACACACTAGGGGCAATTTACAGAGGCCGATTAACCTACAAACCCAGACGTCTTTGGGATGTGGGAAGAAACTCTTCTTCAGACTGGTGACAGTCAGAGGGACAGTCAGACAGGACGGTGTCACGGTGGCGCAGCGGTAGAGTTGCTGCCTTACAGCGAATGCAGCGCCGGAGACTCAGGTTCGATCCTGACTACGGGTGCCGTCTGTACGGAGTTTGTACGTTCTCCCCGTGACCTGCGTGGGTTTTCTCCGAGATCTTCGGTTTCCTCCCACACTCCAAAGACGTACAGGTTTGTAGGTTAATTGGCTGGGTAAAATGTAAAAATTGTCCCTAGTGTGTGTAGGACAGTGTTAATGTGCGGGGATCGCTGGGCGGCGCGGACTCGGTGGGCCGAAGGGCCTGTTTCCGCGCTGTATCTCTAAAGCTAAAAAAAAAAAATTAAACCACGGCACCCGGAGGAAACCCACGGGGTCCCAGGGAGAACATGGCAACTCTACACACACCGATATTTAATAGAGTTTGGAGATACTGCGCGCAAACAGGCCCTTCGGCCCACCGAGTCCACGCCGACCAACGATCATCAGTATGCGAGTCGTATCATACACACCAAGGATAATGTACAGATGCCAGTTAACAGACAAACCCGCACGAGTTTGGAATGTGGTGGGGGGGGGGGGGGTGGGGGGGAAACCGGAGCACCCGGAGAAAACCCACACGGTCATAGTGAGGTATTGTGCAAACTTCACACAGACAGCACCCGTGGTGAGGATCGAACCCGGGTCCCTGGCGCTGTGAGGCAACCAGAGACAGGAAGCGAAGATTCTAGCTTTAGGCAGCAGCTGGAAGCTGGTAAGTGCTGGGCTGCCTGAAAGCAAATAGCAGCTTAACCCAGGTAAATAAACAAAGGCTTGATTGTGAAAATCAATTAGACTTCCCAGTCAACTTCATCCATTGATCAAAGCAAACACACACGATCATCAGAGTAACATCCAGGTGTCCGCTCTTCGTGGTCAAATGTACTTTAGTCCCTGAACCAAACGGGACTGGGCTATCATCAATGGGACCTAGCACTAGATAGAGTGGACATAGAAACATAGAAAATAGGTACAGGAGGAGGCCATTCGACCCTTCGAGCCAGCACCGCCATTCATTATGGTCATGGCTGATCATCCACAATCAGTAACCTGTGCCTGCCTTCTCCCCAGATCCCTTGATTCCGCTAATCCCTAGAGCTCTATCTAACGCTCTTTTAAATTCATCCAGTGAATTGGCCTCTACTACCTTCTGTGGCAGAGAATCCCACCAATTTACAACTCTCTGGGTGAAAAAGTTTTTTCTCACCTCAGTTTTAAATGCCTCCCCTTTATTCTTAGACTGTGGCACTTGGTTCTGGACTCCCCCAACATTGGGAACATTTTCCTGCATCTAGCTTGTCCAGTTCTTTTATAATTTTATTCATTTCCATAAGATCCCCTCTCATCCTTCTAAATTCCAGTGAATGTCAGCCCAGTATTTCCAATCTTTCCTCATATGACAGTCCCGCCATCCCAGGCATTAATCTCGTGAACCTGCGCTGCACTGATTCAATAGCAAGGATGTTCTTCCTCAAACTGGGAGACCAAAACTGCACTCAATACTCCAGATGTGGTCTCATCAGGGCCCTGTACAACTGCAGAAGGACCTCTTTGCTCCTATACTCAGATCCTCTTGTTACGAAGGCCAACATGCCATTAGCTTTCTTCACTGCCTGCTGTACCTGCATGCTTACTTTCAGTGACTGGTGTACAAGGATACCCAGGTCTCGTTGGACGTGGAAAGGATGTTTCCAGTAATGGGCAGGAAGGAATTGCAGACGTTGGTTTAAACCGAAGATAGACACAAAAAGTTGGAGTAACTCAGCGGGTCAGGCAGCATCTCTGGAGAAAAGGAATAGGTGACGTTTTGGGTCGAGATCCTTCTCCAGTAGTGGAAGAGTCCAGGACCAGAGGGCACAGCCTCAGAATAAAAGGATACACCTTCAAAATGGAGGTGAGGAGGAAATTCTTTAGCCAGAGGGTGGTTAATCTGTGGAATTCATTTCCACAAATGGCTGTGAAGGTCATGACATTGGGCATTTTCAAGCAGTCTGAATTTAGATTTTAGATTTTAGATTTAGACCGCCCAGCGGTCCCCGCACATTAACACTATCCTACACACACTAGGGACAATTTCTGCATTTAACCAGTCAATTAACCTACATACCTGTACGTCTTTGGAGTGTGGGAGGAAACCGAAGATCTCGGAGAAAACCCACGCAGGTCACGGGGAGAACGTACAAACTCCGTACAGACAGCGCCTGTAGTCTGGATCGAACCTGAGTCCCCGGCGCTGCATTCGCTGTAAGGCAGCAACTCTACCGCTGCGCCACCGTGCCGCCGTGAAGAAGGGTCTCGACCCGAAATGTCGCCTATTGCTTTGCTCCAGAGATGCTGCCTGACCCGCTGAGTTACTCCAGCACTATCTCAGGTTTGTAGGTTAATTGGCTTGGTATAGTTGTAAATTGTCCCTCGTGTGCAGGATAGTGTTAATGTGTGGGGATCGCTGGTCGGCGCGGACTCAGTGGGCCGAAGGGCCTGGTTTCACGCCGTATCTCTAAACTAAACTAAACTAAAACTAAACTAGACTAAACTAAACTAAACTAAACTAAACTAAGCTGCTGCAAATTTGAGTCCCTCCATCCATTTAACAGGCTTACTATAAAGAATTCAGGAAACTCCGAACCTCTGTCCCACCCCAACAACATCTGGTTTTATGGGGAAAACGACACATCAGACAATTCCCACACCACACAGGTCTTTTGGAAAACTCCTCATCAACTTGGGTCACACAAGCCCATGCATTAATCTGCCTCTGTCTGCTGCAAACAGTAGTTGAGGAAATTACTTTAGCTGCTTTTGAATGGTAGATGGATAACAATGCTAAGAGGAATTGAAATGTTATTTAGTTCAGGGTAGACACAAAGTGCTGGAGTAACTCAGCGGGACAGGCCGCATCTCTGGAGAGAAGGAATGGGTGACGTTTTGCGTCGAGACCCTTTTTCAGACCGGATCAGTCTGAAGAAGGGTCCCGACCCGAAACGTCACCCATTCCTTCTCTCCAGAGATGCTGCCTGTCCCGCTGAGTTACTCCAGCACTTCGTGTCTACCTTCGATTTAAACCTGCATCTGCAGTTCTTTCCTACTGATATTTAGTTTTGTTTCATTAAGTTTGGAGATGCAGCGTGGAGGCAGGCCCTTAGGCCCACTATACCGACCATCGATCACCTCAACCCCAGACACTAGTTTTATCCTGCAAATGAGGGACAATTTACAGAAGCCAATTAATCTACAAACGTTCGGGTCTTTGGGATGTGGGAGGAAACCGGAGCACCCGGGGAAAACCCCACGTCTTCAATAGACAATAGACAATAGACAATAGACAATAGACAATAGGTGCAGGAGGAGGCCATTCGGCCCTTTGAGCCAGCACCACCATTCAATGTGATCATGGCTGATCATTCTCAATCAGTACCCCGTTCCTGCCTTCTCCCCATACCCCCTGACTCCGCTATCCTTAAGAGCTCTATCTAGCTCTCTCTTGAATGCATTCAGAGAATTGGCCTCCACTGCCTTCTGAGGCAGAGAATTCCACAGATTCACAACTCTGTGACTGAAAAAGTTTTTCCTCATCTCAGTTCTAAATGGCCTACCCCTTATTCTTAAACTGTGGCCCCTGGTTCTGGACTCCCCCAACATTGGGAACATGTTTCCTACCTCTAACGTGTCCAACCCATTAATAATCTTATACGTTTCGATAAGATGCCCTCTCATCCTTCAAAATTCCAGTGTATACAAGCCTAGTCACTCCAGTCTTTCAACATATGACAGTCCCACCATTCCGGGAATTAACCTAGTAAACCTACGCTGCACGCCCTCAATAGCAAGAATATCCCTGTGAATATTACGTTCACAGGGAAAACGTAAGGCTCCGTACAGACAGCACCCATAGTCAGGATTGAACCCGGGTCTCTGAGTGGATGTGGAGAGGATGCTTCCACTAGTGGGAGAGTCTAGGACTAGAGGGCACAGCCTCAGAATTAAAGGACATTCCTTTAGAACGGAGATGAGGAGGAATTTCTTTAGTCAGAGGGTGGTGAATCTGTGGAATTCGTTGCCACAGATGTTAAACGGATATGTTTAAGGCAGAGATAGATTCTTGATTAGTACGGGTGTCAGGGGTTATGGGGAGAAGGCAGGAGAATGGGGTTAGGAGGGAGAGATGGATCAGCCATGATTGAATGGCGGAGTAGAATTGATGGGCCGAATGGCCTAATTCTGCTCCTAGAACCTATGAACGTATATTTTGACTTTAGACTTTAGACTTTAGGGATACAGAGTGGAAACAGCCCAGCGAGTCTGCACCGACCAGGGATCACCCCGTACATCAGCACTATCCTTTACACTTGGGACAGTTTACAATTTAACGAGGCCAATTAACCTACAAACCTACACGTCTTTGGAGTGTTGGAGGAAACTGGAAGAGGGAGAAATGTAAGAGGGAGAACGTACAAACTCCATTTGTACAGGAAAATAACTGCAGATGCTGGTACAAATCGAAGGTATCACAAAATGCTGGATTAACTCAGCAGGTCAGGCAGCATCTCTGGAGAGAAGGAATGTGTGACATCTCGGGTCGAAGGGTCTCGACCCGAAACGTCACCCGTTCCCTCTCTCCTAGATGCTGCCTGACCCGTTGAGTTACTCCAGCATTTTGTGATACCTTCGATTTGTACAATGCTTTACAAAAGTGTAAAAGCAAGGAATTGCAGGTGCTGGTTTACACGAAAGGACACAAAGTGCTGGAGTAATTCAGTAGGCCGGGCGGCACCCCCGGAGAACCCGGATCGGTGACGTTTTGCGTCTGGACCCACCTTCAGAAATGAACACCTTTCGCAGCCACTTTAGTAACTTCATCAAACTTGCCACGAAACGTTCAGGAGACTGGTGCCAAAGGACGCCGGGACCAGCCGCCGCCCACTCAACTGTCCCAATTATCCAAGGAGGTATACAGAAAAATGTGAAAAATGCGGACTGTAATCTCAAGAACCGCTATTTCTGTGCCGTAATTACCGAGCATCTTTGAAGCCTGTCAGCTTTTATTGCACAAACATTGCATGCGCCAAATGGAACTCTGCAGGCTGTGATGTAAAGAACACTCCAGGGCAGGGGTTTTGGGTCAAGGAGAGGTGATGTTAGATAACAAACTGAAAATCACTGTAAATATGCTGTGGCTGATGAGTGATCCTAAAATTAAAGGAAAGCGTGTCTCCTCACCCTGTCTATGAGACACTGGCAACCGCATTTCCAAAGAGGGGGGGGGACATTTCGGGTCGAAGGGTCTCGAAGGTCGAAGAGCTAGATAGAGCTCTTAAGGATAGCGGAGTCAGGGGGTATGGGTCAGGGGGTACTGATTGAGAATGATCAGCCACGATCACATTGAATGGCGGTGCTGGCTCGAAGGGCCGAATGGCCTCCTCCTGCACCTATTGCCTATTGTCTATTGACATCTGTTTAGTTTAGTTTAGTTCAGATTAGAGATACAGCGCGGAAAACAGGCCCTTTGGCCCGCCGAATCCGCGCCGACCAGCGATCCCCGCGCACTTGTGGCGGCACGGTACAGTTGCTGCCGGACAGCGCACGCAGCGCCGGAGACCCGGGTTCGATCCCGACCACGGGCGCTGTCTGTACGGAGTTTGTACGTTCTCCCCGCGATCGTGTGGGTTTTCTCTGAGATCCTCTCGGTTTCCTCCCAGACTCCAAAGACGTACAGGTTTGTAGGTTCGTTGGCTTGGTGTGAGTGTAAATTGTCCCTCATGTGTGTGTAAGGTAGTGTTAGTGTGCGGGGATCGCTGGTCAGTGCGGTCTCGGCGGGCTGAAGGGCCTGTTTCCGTGCTGTTTCTGGAAACTAAACTAAACTAAACTAAACTAAACTTACACTATCCTACACACACTGCGGACAATTTTCAATTTTATTAAGACAATTAACCTACACACTCGCACGTCTTGGAAGTGTGGGAGGAAACGGGAGATCGGGGAGAAAACCCGCGCAGGTCACAGGGAGAACATGGAAACATAGAAACATAGAAAATAGGTGCAGGAGTAGGCCATTCGGCCCTTCGAGCCTGCACCGCCATTCAATATGATCATGGCTGATCATCCAGCTCAGTAGCCTGTACCTGCCTTCTCTCCATACCCCCTGATCCCTTTAGCAAAAAGGGCCACATCTAACTCCCTCTTAAATATAGCCAATGAACTGGCCTCAACTACCTTCTGTGGCAGAGAATTCCACAGACTCACCACTCTCTGTGTGAAGAAATGAAGAACGTGCAAACTCCGCACAGACGGCACCTGTAGTCAGGATCGAAGCCGGATCTCTGGCGCTGTGAGGCAGCAACTCTACCGCTGCGCCACCGTGCTGCCCCAGTGGTAGATAGATCATTAATGGAGTTCAATCTTCCATGACCACAACTAGAGTGTAAAATTGTTTAATAGTTTAACTGTGAGTCAACAACAAAGATGAGATCATGGAAGATATAATCAATGATTCAATTATACTTTGCTCTCACATGTGGCGAGGTACAGTGAAATGCTTTGTTCTGCATACAAACCCCGGTAGAATTATACAGCAGATCTCACCTAGGCCGCACACACGACTCGCCACGTTTCTGGCACCGACAAAGTTACAAAGGTTCACGGAACAGAGCGAATTTAATGACGATATTTTCATTATATTTCATGCAGTGTTCAGATACACCTTGTTATATTTTTCTTATTCCCAGTTATAAATTTTAACTCATTTTCTTCAGAATAAGGAATACGTACAAAACAAAAATTGTGTAAATATTTTCAGTGTCTACACATTCAATGGTGTCACACACAGCAGTGTTAATAGATTCAGTTCAGTTTAAACATAGAAACATAGAAAATAGGTGCAGGAGTAGGCCATTCGGCCCTTCGAGCCTGCACCGCCATTCAATATGGTCATGGCTGATCATCCAACTCAGTATCCCGTACCTGCCTTCTCTCCATACCCCCTGATCCCTTTAGCCACAAGGGCCACATCCAACTCCCTCTTAAATATAGCCAATGAACTGGCCTCAACTACCTTCTGTGGCAGAGAATTCCACAGATTCACCACTCTCTGTGTGAAAAAAAACGTTCTCATCTCGGTCCTAAAATACTTCCCCCTTATCCTTAAACTGTGACCCTTTGTTCTGGACTTCCCCAACATCGGGGATGTTTAGTTTAGTTTAGTTTAGTTTAGTTTAGTTTAGTTTAGTTTAGTTTAGTTTAGCTTAGTTCAGATTAGGGATCTCACACACAGCAGTGTTACTAGATTCAGTTCAGTTTAGTTTAGTTTAGTTTCATTTAGTTTAGCTTAGTTTCGTTTAGTTGAGCAGCAGGGAAACAGGCCCTTTAGCCCAGTGACGTTTCGGTTCAGAACAAGGGTCTGGACCCAAAACGTCACCCATTCCTTCTCTCCAGAGATGCTGCCTGTCCCGCTGAGTTACTCCAGCTTTTTGTGTCTATCTTCGGTTTAAACCAGCATCTGCAGTTCCTTCCTACACCTTTAGCCCAGTGAGTCCACGCCGACCCTCAATCACCCATTCACACGTCTGAAGAAGGGGTCTCGACCCAAAACGTTGCCCATTCCTTCTCTCCAGAGATGCCGCCTGTCCCGCTGAGATACTTCAGCTTTTTTTGTCTCCCCATCCACACACGTTCAGTTATCCCACATTGGCATCTACTCCCTGCACACATGGGGCAATTCTACGGAGGCCAATTCGTCTACAAACCTGCACATGTGTGGGATGTGGGAGGAATCTGGAGCATCCAAAGGAATCCTACATGGTCTCAGGGAAGAACACACAAACTCCGCTCAGACAGCACCTGAGGTCGGGATCAAACCCAGGTCTCTGGCGCTGTGAGGCAGTGCCTCCACTGTGCCGCGCCACTGCGCCGCGCTAATTTAATGCCGTACCACGTTACATTTGGGGGCTACCATCTTGCACGTTGCAAGACACAATTTCCCTTTCGTAGATAGCCTTAAATCGGAAAGGAGCAGCTTAAAGGAGGATATCACAAAATGCTGGAGTAATAGACAATAGATAATAGACAATAGATGCAGGAGGAGGCCATTTGGCCCTTCGAGCCAGCACCACCATTCAATGTGATCATGGCTGATCATTCTCAATCGGTACCCCGTTCCTGCCTTCTCCCCATACCCCCTGACTCCGCTATCCTTAAGATCTCTATCTAGCTCTCTCTTGAATGCATTCAGAGACTTGGCCTCCACTGCCTTCTGAGGCAGAGAATTCCACAGATTCACAACTCTCTGAGTGAAAAAGTTTTTCCTTCATCTCCGTTCTAAATGGCCTACCCCTTATTCTTAAACCGTGGCCCCTGGTTCTGGACTCCCCCAACATTGGGAACACGTTTCCTGCCTCTAACGCGTCCAACCCCTTAATAATCTTATATGTTTCGATAAGATCGTAGCGGGTCGGGCAGCATCTAGGAGAGAGGGAATGGGTGACGTTTCGGGTCGAGACCCTTCTTCAGACTGATGTCAGGGGGGGCGGGACCACTCACTATGCAGCAACCCTGACATTATTCTCCCCTCCTGAACGTACAGCCCTCCGCTCACTCTGCAACAACCCTGACATTGAGTCTCCCCCGAGCTGAAAGGAAGAAGTCCCTTTCCTCAGAAGCACACGGATGGCCGCACGAGAAGCGATCTCTTTGATCTCGGTGAGGTGTTAAATTGTAGGTATTTTTCTCCTCCTGGCTGGAGTCTGAGGAGGCAGGATCCCATGGATAAACAACAATGGCATTTATCTGGCAAGGCTATTACTGACACATTACTATCTTGCTGCTTATTCATTTACACAAGTGTTTGAAGACAAGGACTGTGTGTCAATAGAGGAATTGGATCGGACACCTTGAGTCCATCAGGTTTATCTCGAGTCTGCTAACAGAAACAGTAGGAAACGCGGACTGGAAACACTTCAAAGTTCCCTGGCTCTTGGCCCCACATTATCCACAGCAGACAAATAACATTGACTGCTCTTGCCGGTCACAAACAATAAGAAACAAAACTGTAGATGGGAGATGAAAGGGGCAGCTACTTAACACTTACAAAGTTCTGCCACACACCCCAACCCCCTCCTCTCTTTTCTTTTTTTAACACCCACACATCCCGTCTTTTAGCTGAGTTTTAATTCATTTGTTGTCCTGGTTTTAGTTTGGAGATACAGCGCGCGGGAAACAAGCGGTGAAGAATGAACTGCAATTGCTGGTTTAAGCCGAAGATAAGGCACAAAAAGCCGGAGTAACTCAAGGAGTTACGGAAGCATCTCTCTGGAGAAAAGGGATAGGTGACATTTTGGGTCGAGACACCTCTTCGGACTGAGAGTCAAGGGGAAAGGAAACGAGAGGGAAAAGAAGGGTTGCCACCTTAAACATCCCCTGTTCCTTTTCTCCAGTTGCTGCCTGACCCACTGAGATACTCCAGCATTTGTGTCCATCTCCGGCATAAACTAGCAACTGCAGTCGTTTCCTAAACGTCATGATATTCAGGCAAGTAAAAAAATATATTGATTTCATAGAAACATAGAAAATAGGTGCAGGAGGAGCCCATTTGGCCCTTCGAGCCAGCACCGCCATTCATTGCCATGGCTGATCATCCACAATCAGTAACCCGTGCCTGTCTTCTCCCCATACCCCTTGATTCCACTAGCCCCTAGAGCTCTATCTAACTCTCCAGTGATTTGGCCTCCACTGCCTGCGGTGGCAGAGAATTCCACAAATTCACAACTCTCTGGGTGAGAGTTTCAATCCGCAATTTATTTACTTTGTACACCATCTGGCCAGATTGAAACGATTGTATTGAAATATATAGAAAAGTGTGAAACCACAACATTCACGAACCCGAAAATTTACATCACTATCAGCACCAGACAAATAATTAGAGTGAACTTGCAATAAGCTCCAGTGTAATTAAGAATACGTTGTATATTGGTGCAGGAAGGAACTGCAGATGCTGGTTTACACCGAAGATAGACACAATATGCTGGAGTAACTCAGTGGGACAGGCAGCATCTCTGGAGAGAAGGAATGGGTGACATTTCAGGTCGAGACCCTTGATCAGACCGATCAGAATGACGATCTTACATTCATCGGTTTTATGTACCTTCTGAATCTCTCGTTTCCCTCTCCCCTGCCTCTCAGTCTGAAGAGGGGTCTCGACCCAAAAAGTCACCCATTCCTTCTCTCCAGAGATGCTGCCTGTCCCGCTGAGTTACTCCAGCTTTTTGTGTCTATCTTCGGTGTAAACCAGCATCTGCAGTTTATTTCAGTTTAGAGATACAGCACGGAAACAGGCCCTTCGGCCCGCCGAGTCCATGCCGACCAGTGATCCTCGCATATTAACACTACCTTACACACACAAGGGACAATTTTTACATCTACCAAGCCAATTTACCTACACACCTGTACGTCTTTTTAGTTTAGTTTAGTTTCGAGATGCAGTGCGGAAACAGGCTCACCGAGTCCGTGCCGACCAGCGATCCCTGCATATCGACACTATCCCACACAAGCAATTTTTCATTTATACCAAAGCCAATTAACCTACAAACCTGTACGTCTTTGGAGTGTGGGAGGAAACCGAAGATCTCGGAGAAAACCCACGCAGGTCAGGGGGCGAACGCACAAACTCCGTACAGACAGCACCCCCGGCCGGGATCGAACCTGGGTCTCTGGAGCTGCAAGCACTGTAAGGCAGCAACTCTACCGCTGCGCCACCGTGCGTATGGTGCACACATAATTTTTGAGTGTGGTTTACCCATAGGTGACCTTCTTGAAATTATAAATGATTGATGATGGTTCTTCATCCTTAAACCATCAGCTGCCTGACCTACATTTCCCATTGTTTTCCTTTTTGTTTTCCTTTCAGATTTCCGGATGCTGTGGTTTTCTTGATGTTCATCGTCATTGAATATTTTGTTTCGAGCTAGCCTGTGATTTATCGTTTAGTTTAAGAAAATAACTGCAGATGCTGGTACAAATCGAAGGTATTTATTTCACAAAATGCTGGAGTAACTCAGCGGGTCAGGCAGCATCTCAGGAGAGAAGGAATGGGTGACGTTTAGTTCAGTTTAGTTTAGCATCCTTGCCAGTCATGGGCTGAAGAAGGGTCTCGACCCAAAACGTCACCCATTCCTACTCTCCAGAGATGCTGCCTGACCTGCTGAGTTACTGCAGCATTTTGCGTCTATCTTTTGTGATATCCTTTCTCTTGTTTGAGGGGTGTCCCCACAATGCCCCACAATGTCCAGCAGCGGAAGGACCCTGGACTGTGCTCCTCTCCCCCCCCCACAGAGTCTTGGCGTTGGCTGCACCGAGCTTCAGTGCGTCCCTAAGCATGTCTGAAGAAGGGTCTCGACCCGAAACGTCACCTTTTCCTTTACTCCAGTGATGCTGCCTGAACCGCTGTTACAGTACTCCAGCTTTATGTGTCTATTTTCGTTTTGAACCAGCATCTGCGTTCCCTTCCTACACCTCCTGCCATCCGGGATGGGCCAAGGACAACATTCCTTGAGGAGCATCTTGCTCTGCTGGGAGGTTAACCAGTTTCACAGTGCCCACTAACACATGATACAGTTTATGATTTAGCAACCTCAATTTACCTAAGCCTTGAAAAACCATCCATTTGCAAATAAGTTTGAGGTCAGGCACCAGTCTAATTAAAAATCGTTGTTCGTGGTTGTCTATAAACAGGGCTAGATTTTTTTTTACTTTACAGTTTTTGGCTCAGTTAATGTTTGATGTGGTCATTTTCATTCTTTGATTTATACATTCAGTTATTAAATTCGGCCCATTGAGTCTACTCTGCCATTCAATCATGGCTGATCTCTGCCTCCTATTCCCATTTTGCTGCCTTCTCCCCATAACCCCTTGATACCCATTTTAATCAAGTATTTGTCTATCTCTGCCTTAAAAATATTCACTGGCTTGGCCTCCACCGCCCTCTGTGGCAATGAGATTAACTACCCTCTGATTAAAGAAGTTCCGCTCTCCTCCTTTCTGAAAGAGCGCCCTATAATTCTGAGGCTATGACCTCTCGACTCTCCCACCAGTGGAAACATCCTCTCCACGTCCACTCTATCTATGCCTTTCATTGTTCTTTAAGTTTCAATGAGGTCCCCCCCTCAACCTTCTAAACTCCAGCGAGTACAGGCCCAGTGCCATCAAACTTCTTCTGGAACAACATGCAAAGAGTTATAGAAACATAGAAACATCAAAAATAGGTGCAGGAGTAGGCCATTCGGCCCTTCGAGCCAGCACAGCCATTCAATATGATCATGGCTGATCATCCAAAATCAGTACCCTGTTCCTGCTTTCTCCCCATATCCCTTGATTCCGTTAGCCCTAAGAGCTATATCTAACTCTCTCTTGAATGCATCCAGTGAATTGACCTCCACTGCCTTCTGTGGCAGAGAATTCCACAGATTCACAACTCTCTGGGTGAAAAAGTTTTTCCTCATCTCAGTCCTAAATGGCCTACCCTTGAGTCTTAAACTGTGACCCCTGGTTCTGGACTCCCCAACATCGGGAACATTTTTCCTGCTTCTAGCCTGTCCAATCCCTTAAGAATTTTGATATGTTTCTATAAGATCCCCTCTCATCCTAAATTCCAGTGAACATAAGCCCAGTCGACCCATTCTTCCCACATCGCTGGAGAAAACGAATAGGTGACGTTTCGGGTCAAGAACCTTCTTCAGACTGAGGCAAAAGCCTTAATTATCATTAATATAATTCTTATATTGCATGTCTCAACAGCTCCTGTATAGTAAGACCACCATGCTAGTTCATAACACAGGTCCACCACCGATTTTCCGGCACTCTTGGTTCCAGAGCCTTTCAGGATTATCCATTTTGCCAGACCAACAGAGGTCACGGCTGTTGTGATATTGCAGGGACTACTTTGTTGTATCACAAGGACTACTTTGCTTGCCTGTGTAGTAATGTCTGTAAAAGAGAATGAGGTGATTAGGTGGTCACTCTGGTTCCAAGTGGCCACGGAATAAACAGCCTGGATTTAAGCTCCAGCATTACAACCTTTTAAGCACGTGTACCTGTGGTCCGCCCAGAGTCTCAGCAAAGGAACAACAGATACCGGACGACAAAGTACAACAACGGCCTCCGAGAGGATTCAACTGGTAGTGGAACGGTCCGCCTAGGCCGCTGAGGAGCCGAGATAACGGCCCGCAAAGTCGGCCGCGGAAGTCGGCTATGGGAACAGATCTGCCGGCTCCGGCCGGGCTGGAGTTCCAGAGCCCCGGCCGCAGGGGGCAGATTCGATCCGCTGATCGGCCGCGGAAGTCCCGATGAGGTCGAGATCGACCGCCTCACCCGGCCTAGGTGCCACATTGTGCGGGGGACTTCCGGAGGGGAATTTCAAGTGAGCTCTCACATTTCTGTCCAGATTAGAGCCAGAAAACTGATGGTGGACCTGTGTATACGATGGAAACGAGGAGGAATTTCTTTAGCCAGAGGATAGACAATAGACAATAGACAAAATAGATGCAGGAGGAGGTCATTCGGCCCTTCGAGCCAGCACCGCCATTCAATGTGATCATGGCTGATCATTCTCAATCAGTACCCCGTTCCTGCCTTCTCCCCATACCCCCTGACTCCGCTATCCTTAAGAACTCTATCCAGCTCTCTCTTGAATGCATTCAGAGAATTGGCCTCCACTGCCTTCTGAGGCAGAGAATTCCACAGAATTCCACAGGATGGTGAATCTGTGGAATTCATCTGCATCAGACGATGTATCGAGGCCAATTCATTGAGTACCTTTAAGGCGGGGATTGATAGGTTCTTGATTGATAAGGCCATCAAAGGTTACAGGGAGAAGGCAAGAGGATGGGGGTCGGAGGGAAATGTAGGTCAGCCATGATCAAAGGGCAGAACAGACTCGATGGGCCAAATGGTCTAATTCTGCTCCTATGTCTTATGGTCTTATGGTTTTAATGGATGCCTGGTGTCCTAGCGGCACTGGATCGATGAAGTAGGGTTCAACCTGGTCCAGCGCGATGCCGTCAGCTCCTTCCTCCACCATTCTGTGCAAATGCGGCAAGTTATCAGGGCGGCACGGTGGCACAGCGGTAGAGTTGCTGCCTTACAGCGCCAGGGACCCGGGTTCGCTCCTCACTGCGTTCTCCCTGTGACCTGCGTGGGTTTTCTCCGGCTGCTCCGGCTTCCTCCCACATTCCAAAGACGTGCAGGTTTGTAGGTTAGTTTATCTTCTGTAAATTGTCCCTAGACTGTAGGATGGACTGAGTATTGGGGTGATTGTTGGTCGACGTGGACTCAGTGGGCTTAAGGGCCTGTTTCAATGCTGTATCTTTCGTTTAGTTTAGAGATACAGCGCGGAAACAGCAGGCCCACCGAGTCCGCGCCGACCAGCGATCCCCACACGCTAACACTATCCTACGCACACGAGAGACAATTTACATTAATACCAAGCCAATTAGCCTGCAAACCTGAACATCTTTGGAGTGTGGGAGGAAACTGGAGCACCCGGTGAAAACCGCACGCATCACAGGGAGAACGTACAAACTCCGAACAGACAACATCCGTAGTCAGGATCGAATACTGGTCTCTGGAGCTGTGAGGCAGTAAATCTACCACTGCACTACTTTACCGTCAACTAAACTAAACTAAACTAAACTAAACTAAACTAAACTAAACTAAACTAAACTAAACTAAACCAAACCAAACCAAACTAAACTAAACTAAACTAAACTAAACTAAACTAAACTAAACTATTTGCACAATCAATGAATTTCCGCATTCTTCTTATGTCAACATTGGTGAAGATCTAGTTTATCTAATGCTAGTAAATGAGTTTTTGTGTACATATTCAATAAACTCCCCCATCTTCAATTACATTTGCGCTAAATTAATTTGATTTATTTAATGTTGCTGCACCATGAACCTACCTTTACATTATTCCAAGATCAGATCCTTTTCACAATTTCATTCTGATCACACCCCATGATTTCTGATCACTTCACTGCCTCCAAGGACAATTAACTTCGGTACTTTTACATTGTTCATGGTTAATTTGTTCCACCTTGAGTATCATTTACAATGTTTCTAATGGTGAAATTCATTAGAAATGAATTGCCAGAGTTTGTGGTTAATGTTCTTCGGGTTTCACTGTGGTCATTGGCAATAGATTTGTGGCAATTTACAATGTCCGTGGTCAATTAATTCGAGGTTTGCTTCACTACATTAATCGGCAGGTACTTTCAACAGTCTCAGCACTTGGCATGTTAGTGAGTTTCTAAAACTGACCTTCTTCAAGGTCAAGCGGTTGTATCTAGGTTAATGGAAATATCTTTGCTACAATCCCATTTATATTTATCCAACATGGACACAAAAATGCTGGAGTAACTTAGCGGGTCAGTCAGCATCAAAGATACCAGAGGGGCAAGGTGGACCACTCCGTTGATATCGCCTATAATGAAGTGTTTCCCTATTGGATTTGGGAGCAAACCGGAGCACCCGGAGGAAACCCACGCGGTCACGGGGAGAAAGCGCAAACTCCACACGGAGAGCAGCCGAGGACATGATCTCTGCCACTGTGAGGCAACAGTTCTACAGTGCCAATCAACATAATCAAAGACCTTTCCCAACCTGGTCAATCCTTCTTCTTCCAGCTCCCAAAAATAGACACAAAATGCTGGAGTAACTCAGCGGGACAGGCAGCACCTCTGGAGAGAAGGAATGGGTGACCTTTTGGGTCGAGACCCTTCTTTATCACTCCTTCATTCTTTACTAACAACATATCTCACACGCCCTTCATCTCTGTGATGTCTTCCGCTTTCCGAGCCCCCACTCCCTCATCTTTACTAATCGCTGTTCTTCTAGCTCCCCTCAGGCAGAAGATACAAAAGCTAGAAAGCATGTACCACCAGTTTCAGAAATAGCTTCTTCCCCTCTTCAGACTTCTGAACTACCCTTCCGTGAGCTGGGGTACAGTCCCGATTTTCCAGCATATTTCAATGCGGACATTGGAATTGTCTCTCGTACAGGTGCACCGCAATGCTGAAAACTATATTCTGCACTGTGATATTTATCTCTTCACACTACCTGTTGTACTTGTGTAAACAACACAGGCAGCACGGCGGCGCAGCGGTAGAGTTGCTGCCTTACAGCGCCAGAGACCCGGGTTCCATCCTGACTGCGGGTGCTTGTCTGTACGGAGTTTGTACGTTCTCCCAGTGACCTGCGTGGATTTCCTCCGAGATCTTCGGTTTCCTCCCACACTCCAAAGACGTACAGGACTACAGGTTAATCAGCTCGGTATAAATGTCAAATTGTCAATAGACAATAGACAATAGGTGCAGGAGTAGGCCATTCGGCCTTTCGAGCCAGCACCACCATTCAATGTGATCATATCATATCATATCATATCATATCATATCATATCATATCATATCATATCATATCATATCATATCATATCATATCATATCATATCATATCATATCATATCATATCATATATATACAGCCGGAAACAGGCCTTTTCGGCCCACCAAGTCCGTGCCGCCCAGCGATCCCCGCACATTAACACTATCCTACACCCACTAGGGACAATTTTTACATTTACCCAGCCAATTAACCTACATACCTGTACGTCTTTGGATCATAATAATAATAATAATAATAATGCATTTTATTTATATAGCGCTTTTTATATACTCAAAGACGCTTTACAGAGATTTTGAGAATCATGGCTGATTGAGAATGATCAGCCATGATCACATTGAATGGCGGTGCTGGCTCGAGGGGCCGAATGGCCTCCTCCTTCACCTATTCTCTATTGTCTATTGTCTATTCTCAATCAGTACCCCGTTCCTGCCTTCTCCCCCTACCCCCTGACTCCGCTATCCTTAAGAGCTCTATCCAGCTCTCTCTTGAATGCATTCAAAGAATTGGCCATTCAGATAAATTGTCGCTGGTGTGCGTAGGATAGTCTTAATGTGTGGGGATCGCTGGTCGGTGCGGACTCGGTGGACCGAAGGCCCTGTTTCCGCGCTGTATCTCTAAACCAAACTAAACAGTTATGGTTTAGCTCTCTCAGTTTCCAATAAACTTTTGGAATTTAGTGAAATCTTTGCTGAGGTATACAAAGGCAATTAATGCCAATTTTCATGATCCATGGGGCAAATAAAGTAATAGATTCCCTGGTTGATTATTTTATGCAATTATATTACTATTCACTGTCAACTAATTATTTCGATGTTGCTTTGTCAATGGTTATCGCATTGTATTAATTGACTCGCTCTGCTATCATGGGTAGTTTAACCAAGCTGCTTCATTGTACTGCTTGAATAAATGCTGCATCAGCATTATCTGTCACCTTTACAGTCAGCATTTTATTTCACGTTAATCAGCTGAACCAACACTTCTTAATCTGGAACTTAGATGAGTTCATCTAAAATGGCCACTCTTGAAATTTTCAAGGAAACAAATCCCATCTCAGAGCAAAGGTTTTGTTTTAGGTTTTAGAGATACAGAGGCTCTTCGGCCCAACAAGTCCATGCCGACCAGAGACCCCCACCACAGAAGATTATTAAGGGGTTGGACACGTTAGAGGCAGGAAACATGTTCCCAATGTTGGGGGAGTCCAGAACAAGGGGCCACAGTTTAAGAATAAGGGGTAGGCCATTTAGAACTGAGATGAGGAAAAACGTTTTCAGTCGGAGAGTTGTGAATCTGTGGAATTCTCTGCCTCAGAAGGCAGTGGAGGCCAATTCTCTGAATGCATTCAAGAGAGAGCTGGATAGAGCTCTTAAGGATAGTGGAGTCAGGGAGTATGGGGAGAAGGCAGGAACGGGGTACTGATTGAGAATGATCAACCATGATTACATTGAATGGCGGTGCTGGCTCGAAGGGCCGAATGGCCTCCTCCTGCACCTATTGTCTAAAAAAAAAATAATCCCTGCACATTAAAACTGTCCAACACACACCGGGGACAATTGACAACTATACCAATCCGATTAGCCGACAAAACCTGTACGTCTTTGGAGCGTGGGAGGAAACCGGAGATCCCGGAGAAAACCCGCGCAGGTCACGGGGAGAGCGTACAAACTCCGTACAGACGGCACCTGTAGTCACGATCGAACCCGGGTCCCTGGAGGCTGTAAGGCAGCAACTCTACCGCTGCCGCACTGATAGACACAAAATGCTGGAGCAGAGTCTGAAGAAGGATCCTGACCCACTGAGTTACTCCATAATTATGTGTCTAAATTTGGTGTGAACCAGCATCTGCAGTTCCTTTTTAGTCCATCTAGGAGCAAGTCGGTTCAGAAATCATTGCGGGGCCCCTCTGCTCAAGGCCACGAGAAATGGCAGAGAGTTGTTGGTGCTGCCCAGTCTGTCACATAGACCAGATTCCCCACCACTGACTCCATCTACACTTCACACTGCCTCGGGAAAGCAGCCAACGTAATGAATGAATGAATGAATGAATGCATGAATGAATGAATGCATGAATGAATGAATGAATGAATGAATGAATGAATGAATGCATGAATGAATGAATGAATGAATGAATAAGTTTATTGGCCAAGTATATGCACATACAAGGAATGTGCCTTGGTGCTCCGGTCACGAATGACAACACAAACATACAGTTAACAATTTGAAAAAACCAATAACCCCCACAATTAAAATGTGGACTACGGAAATGACAGAGACCCTTCGTTTGGAAAAAAATAAGATTTGCCTTAATTGACAAACCTGAGTTATTTTTTAAAATATGGTCTCCATTTATTGAATTTTTAGAAAAGTAAATGGGTTTGGCACAGGACTAAAATAAAAATTTAAAATTTAAAGTTGAAACTTGAGTTAGGGGTTGGATGTACAACTGCGGTTATTGTCTCCCGGATCTACTCCCTTTAATTTTTATAGTTATATCTTTTTTTCTTTTAGCCCTCTTATTCTCTCTTCCCAATAGTTTATAGTTTTTTGGGGGGGGGGTTTTTTGTTGTTTTTTTTTTTTTTTTTTTTTTTTTCCTTTCTTCTTTATTTTTTTTATATTCAAAAATTAAAAAACAAAACAAAAAAAACAATTAAGAATAAAGCATAAACGCATCAAAACAATAAGGATACAACATTACGGTCTAAACAAAGACCTTTCCCACCAGGATCATTCCTTCTTCTTTTTGCTCCCGTCGGGCAGAAGATACAAAAGCCTGAATGTGCGTACCACCAGTCTCAAGGGAAGCTTCTTCCCTTCTGTTATCACTATCAGACTTCTGAATGGTCCTTCCATAAGCTAGGGTACAGTCCCGATTTTCCAACATTTTTCGTTGTGGGCATTGGAATTTTTTTTCTCTGGAATTGATGCGCGACAATGCTGAGAACTATGACATTTATCTCCACCCTCTCTCTGCCTGTTGTACTTGAGTTTGGCTTAAACTTATTCCACGCTGTCCAATCTGATTTAATTAGGTAGCATGGAAATAAAAGCTGTTCACTGTATCTTGGTGACAAAAATATACCTAAAACCTAAACCTAAAGCTAAATTGATTAGTACGTGTAGAAGAGGTTATAGGGAGAAGGCAGGAGAATGCGGTTCGGGGGGGGGGGGGGGGGGGGGGGGGGAGGAACAGATAGATCAGCCATGATTGAATAGCGGAGTAGGCTTGACGGGCCAAATGGCCTAATCCTGCTCCTATCACTAGTGTAAGAAAATAACTGCAGATGCTGATATACAAATCGAAGGTATTTCTTTCACAAAATGCTGGAGTAACTCAGCAGGACAGGCAGCATCTCAGGAGAGAAGGAATGGGTGACTTTTCGGGTCGAGACCCTTCTTCAGACTGATGTCAGGGGGGCGGGACAAAGGAAGAATATAGGTGGAGACAGGAAGACAGTGGGAGAACTGGGAAGGGGGAGGAGAAGAGAGGGACAGAGGAACTACCTAAAGTTGGAGAAGTCGATGTTCATACCGCTGGGCTGCAAGCTGCCCAAGCGAAATGAGGTGCTGTTCCTCCAATTTCCGGTGGAAATTCTCCCCATGCCTTCTCCCCATACTCCCTGATTCCGCTATCCTTAAGAGCTCTATCTAGCTCTCTCTTGAATGCATTCAGAGAATTGGCCTCCACTGCCTTCTGAGGCAGAGAATTCCATAGATTCACAACTCTCTGACTGAAAAAGGTTTTTCCTCATCGCCGTTCTAAATGGCCTACCCCTTGTTCTTAAACTGTGGCCCCTGGTTCTGGACTCCCCCAACATTGGGAACATGTTTCCTGCCTCTAACGTGTCCAACCCCTTAATAATCTTATACGTTTCGATAAGATCATTGGCTTTCTTCACTGCCTGCTGTACCTGCATGCTTTCTTTCAGTGACTGATGCACTAGGACACCCAGATCTCGTTGTACGTCCCCTGTTCCTAACTTGACACCATTCAGATAATACTCTGCCTTCCTATTCTTACCAGCAAAGTGGATAACCTCACACTTATTCACATTAAACTGCATCTGCCATGCATCCGCCCACTCACACAACCTGTCCAAGTCACCCTGCAACCTCATAGCATCTTCCTCACAGTTCATACTACCAGCCATGATTGAATGGCGGAGTAGACTGGATGGGCCAAATGGCCTGATTCGGCTCCTCCAACTTATGAAATTATGAAATCATTAAGGGTCTCGACCCGAAGCGTCTCCTATTCCTTTTCTCTGGAGATGTTGTCTGACCTGCAGAGTTACTCCAGCTTTTTGTGTCTATCTTCAGCTTAAACCAGCTCCTTCCAACTCATTGAGTCTGTGCTTGCCTTTTGTTAACTTGCCATTCAGCGTTCAGATGCTCCTTCGTCACTCGAAACGTTAGTGGATCAGTGGTCTGAGCGTAACCATCGAATGAAATGTCCGTCCCATGAGGGATTTTCAATGCCTCGGCGGCCAATACAATATGGTTTAGGTCTAGGCGGCTGGGTGGAGAGTGACCTGGATGAGATGTTCAAGTGTCTGAGGGCATTTTGCCTCCAGAAATACCTCATTCAGTTTCCCTCCACCCCGGCTTTATTTTTGTGTGGATCAGCGGAAGGTGCAATCCGATGCCACACGGAGGAATTCTATTGTGAAGCAGCGGAAACCATTCAACTGGTGACTTGGAATAATTGCCGAGGATCCATTTGCGCGCTCCTTCTGCAGATTTTATTACCCGAACCTTTCAATGGATACAGTGGCGACCCTGCGTGAAATGGGATATGCAGTTTAACCTATTGTACCAATGGTCTCGTCTCTAAATGGCAAATCTTGGAGGCATTCACTTCCCTGAAATGAACACCTCGCAGAGTATAAAACTCTAGCGGTTCTGAAAGAACTGAAGTGCTGCATTTCTCTTCTCTTCCATAACGTCGCCATCAACACGGATGTGAAAGAAAATGTTTTTTATGTCAACAGTGGTCGCTGCAGTGAATTCATTTTTTTGGTTTCCCCCTCGGTAAAATACATCCATGAACGTGAGTGAAAACGTCACTGTGGTTTTCTTTGTGTAGGAAGGAACTGCAGATGCTGGTTTCAACCGAAGACAGGCACAAAAAAGCTG
This sequence comes from Rhinoraja longicauda, assembly GCF_053455715.1. Classification (NCBI taxonomy): domain Eukaryota; kingdom Metazoa; phylum Chordata; class Chondrichthyes; order Rajiformes; family Arhynchobatidae; genus Rhinoraja; species Rhinoraja longicauda. The sequence continues at coordinate 9,141,250 of NC_135968.1, forward strand.
GAGTAACTCAGCGGGTCAGGCAGCATCACCTGAGAAAAGGACTAGGTGAAGACCCTTCTTTAGGCTGCTCAGATACACTGGTAATGGTCTGGATCTCAGTTTCTTTAAAATACTTTTTTGATTTTGAATTCCCACATCTTTTTCACCCAGAGACAATAGACAATAGACAATAGGTGCAGGAGTAGGCCATTCGGCCTTTCAAACCAGAACCGCCATTCACTGTGATCATGGCTGATCATCCACAATCAGTACCCCGTTTCTGCCTTCTCCCCATATCCCTTGATTCCGTTAGCCCGAAGAGCTCTATCTAACTCTCTTTCGAAAGCATTCCGTGAATCGGCCTCCACTGCCTCCTGAGGCAGAGAATTCCACAGATTCACAACTCTGTGAATCTGTGGAATTCTCTGCCTCAGAAGGCAGTGGAGGCCAATTCTCTGGATGCTTTCAAGAGAGAGTTAGATAGAGCTCTTAATGATAGCGGAGTCAGGGGGTATGGGTACTGATTCTGGATGATCAGCCGTGATCACAGTGAATGGCGGTGCTGGCTCGAAGGGCCGAATGGCCTACTCCTGCACCTATTGTCTATTGTCTATCGCCTCTGGGTGAAAAAGATGTGGGAATTCACAATGTGGGAATCACAAAAGAAAATAATTTACATTATTACGTTTTGTTTTGCACAGAATATCACTGTGTCTTGTCAGGTGCGACAATGGAGTATCATTAACTCATTAAAGTTGTGCTGAGCGGTCCATATCTGAGGAAGGATGTGCTGGCCTTAGAGAGGGTCCAGAGGAGCTTTACAAGAATGATCCCAGGAATGAGTGGGTTAATTTATAATGAGCCTTTGACGGCACTGGGCCTGTACTCGCTGGAGTTTGGAAGAATGATGGGGGACCTCATTGAAGCGTGCCGAATAGCGAAAGGTTTGGATAGAGTGGATGTGGAGAGAATGTTTCCACTAGTGGGAGTGTCTAGGACTAGAGGTCCTCAGGATTAAAGAACATTCCTTTAGGAAATGAGATGAGATGAAATTTCTTTAGACAGAGTGTGGCGAATCTGTGGAATTCATTGCCACTGAAGGCTGTGGAGGCTAAGTCAATGGATATTTTTAAGGCAAAGATAGATAGATTCTTGATTAGTACGGGTGCCAGCGGTTACGGGGAGAAGGCAGGAGAATGGGGTTAGGAGGGAGAGATAGATCAGCCATGATTGAATGGCGAAGCAGACTTGATGGGCCGAATGGCCTAATTCTGCTCCGATCACTTATGACCCGAAAACCTTATCAAGGGCCTGTTTCCACGCACAATGACTCCTCAACTCATTGAAGGACCACGACCACAATTATTCCAAAATTATTGTTATCTTTAAATTGATGATGTTACATCAGAAATCTATATCTACAACAGGGACGCAAAACGTCACCCATTCCTTCTCTCCAGAGATGCTGCCTGTCCCGTTGAATTCCTCCAGCTTTTTGTGTCTATCTTCGGTGTAAACCAGCATCTGCAGTTTAGTTTAGTTTAGTTCAGTTTAGAGATACAGCACGGAATCAGGCCCTTCGGCCCACCGAGTCCGCGCCGACCAGCGATCCTCGCATATTAACACTACCTTATACACACAATAGACAATAGACAATAGGTGCAGGAGTAGGCTATTCGGCCCTTCGAGCCAGCACCACCATTCAATGTGATCATGGCTGATCATTCTCAATCAGTACCCCGTTCCTGCCTTCTCCCCATACCCCCTGACTCCGCTATCCTTAAGAGCTCTATCTAGCTCTCTCTTGAATGTATTCAGAGAATTGGCCTCCACTGCCCTCTGAGGCAGAGAATTCCACAGATTCACAACTCTCTGACTAAAAAAGTTTTTCCTCATCTCTGTTCTAAATGGCCTACCCCTTATTCTTAAACTGTGGCCCCTGGTTCTGGACTCCCCTAACATTGGGAACATGTTTCCTGCCTCTAACATGTCCAACCCCTTAATAATCTTATACGTTTCGATAAGATCCCCTCTCATCCTTCTAAATTCCAGTGTATACAAACCTAGTCGCTCTAGTCTTTCAACATATGACAGTCCCGCCATTCCGGGAGTTAACCTAGTAAACCTACGCTGCACGCCCTCAATAGCAAGAATATCCTTCCTCAAATTTGGAGACCAAAATTGCACACAGTACTCCAGGTACGTTCTCACTAGGGCCCTGTACAACTGCAGAAGGACTTCTTTGCTCCTATACTCAACTCCTCTTGTTATGAATGCCAACATTCCATTGGCTTTCTTCACTGCCTGCTGTACCTGCATGCTTCCTTTCACGGGACAATTTTTACATTTACCAAGCCAATTTACCTACATACAGTGCCCTCTATAATGTTTGGGACAAAGACCCATCATTTATTTATTTGCCTCTGTACTCCACAATTTGAGATTTGTAATAGAAAAAAAATCACATGCGATTAAAGTGCACATTGTTAGATTTTAATAAAGGCCATTTTTATACATTTTGGTTACACCATGTAGAAATTACAGCAGTGTTTATACATAGTCCCTCTATTTCAGGGCACCATAATGTTTGGGACACAGCAATGTCATGTAAATGAACGTAGTCATGTTCAGTATTTTATTGCACCTCCTTTGCATGCAATGACTGCTTGGAGTCTGTGATTCATGGACATCACCAGTTGCTGGGTGTCTTCTCTGGTGATGCTCTGCCAGGCCTGTATTGCAGCCATCTTTAGCTTATGCTTGTTTTGGGGGCTAGTCCCCTTCAGTTTTCTCTTCAGCATATAAAAGTCATGTGCAATTGGGTTCAGATCGGATGATTGACTTGGCCACTCAAGAATTGACCATTTTTGAGCTTTGGAAAACTCCTTTGTTGCTTTAGCAATATGTTTGGGATCATTGTCTTGCCATAGAATGAACTGCCGGCCAATTAGTTTTGAGGCATTTGTTTGAACATGAGCAGATAGGATGTGTCTGTACACTTCAGAATACATTTTGCTACCACCATCAGCAGTTGTATCATCAATGAAGATAAGTGAGCCAGTACCTTCAGCAGCCATACATACCCAGGCCATAACACCCCCACCACCGTGTTTCACAGATGAGGTGGTATGCTTTGGATCTTGGGCAGTTCCTTCTCTCCTCCATACTTTGCTCTTGCCATCACTCTGATATAAGTTAATCCTCATCTCATCTGTCCACAAGACCTTTTACCAGAACTGTGGTTGCTCTTTTAAGTACTTCTTGGCAAACTGTAACTGTAACCTGGCCATCCTATTTTTGTGGCTAACCAGTGGTTTGCATCTTGCAGTGGAGCCTCTGTATTTCTGTTCATGAAGTCTTCTGCAGACAGTGGTCATTGACAAACCCACACCTGACTCCTGAAGAGTGTTTCTGATCTGTCGAACAGATGTTTGGGGATTTTTCTTTATTATAGAGAGAATTCTTCTGTCATCAGTTGTGGAGGTCTTCCTTGGCCTGCCAGTCCCTTTGCGATTGGTAAGCTCACCTTAATGATGTTCCAAACAGTTGATTTTGGTAAGACTACGGTTTGGCTGATGTCTCTAACAGTTTTATTCGTGTTTCTCAGTCTCATAATGGCTTCTTGGACTTTCATTGGCACAACTTTGGCCCACATGTTGATAAACAGCAATAAGAGTTTCCAAAGGCGATGGAAAGACTGTAGGAAAGACTAGGTGCTGAGAGCTCTCTTGTGCCTGCATTAAGGAGGCAATTAAACACACCTGAGCAATTACAAACGCCTGTGAAGCCATGTGTCCCAAACATTGTGGGCTTGTATACAAAAACAGGGATGTAATGTTGAGGCTCTATAAGGCACTGGTGAGACCACATTTGGAATATTCTGAGCAATTTTGGGCACCGTATCTGAGGAAGGATGTGCTAGCCCTGGAGAAGGTCCAGAGCAGGTTTACAAGAATGATCCCAGGAATGAGTACGTTAACCTATGATGAGCGTTTGTCGGCACTGGGCCTGTACTCACTGTAGTTTAGAAGAATGAGGGGGGGACCTCATTGATACATGGATACAGAATGGTGAAAGGCTTGGATAGAGTGGATGTGGAGATAGATGTTTCCACTGGTGGGAGAGTCTAGGACTAGAGGTCATAGCCTTAGAATTAAAGGGCGTTATTTTAGGAAGGAGATGAGGAGTAATTTCTTTCACAAAATGCTGGAGTAACTCAGCAGGTCAGGCAGCATCTCGGGAGAGAAGGAATAGGCGACGTTTCGGGTCGAGACCCTTCTTCAGACTGTAATCTTCAGGAGTAATTTCTTTGGCCAGAGGGTGGTGAATCTGTGGAATTCTTTGCCACAGAAGGCCGTGGAGGCCAAGTCAGTGGATATTTTTAACGCAGAGATAGATAGATTTTTGATTAGTGCGGGTGTCAGAGGTTATGGGGAGAAGGCAGGAGAATGGGGCTAAAGAGGGAGATATAGATCAGCCATGGTTGAATGGCGGAGTAGACTCGATGGGCCGAATGGCCTAATTCTGCTCCTATTCCAAGTTACGACCTTGTGACTGTAACGTTTACAGGATGGAGCTTGCTCCGTCTCGCGGTGATGGTGGCCACTCTGGTTCTCTCCCGTGTGGATTAGCAGACTAATTGGCTGCTCTGCTCCTCACATCCGCAACGAGACCCTTCTTCCCACTCCCTCCCTACCACCTGGTCAACTGGGGTTGTCATCATTGCCCGGATAAAAAGTGATTCGAGAAGCAGGTCGTGCACCATGGGTCTGTGCGTGTGAAGTGGAAAGTCTTGGTGCGACTCTTTAAGACGGTAACGCGATCATCCGCTCGGGAAGCCTCGACCATGAAGTCATGTCTCTTGTCGCTGGCGTGCCCATTGTCCGCTGTGACAGGCACAAACTGTTTGTCTGTTTCCCAACAATGGTCCGGCTTCACTGGGGACCTAGGTGTCTGACAACTGCTTCCATACAAAACTATCCCAGCCTCCAACTGAATGGCTGAGACTTATTGTCCTCACCACAAAGCCCACAAGGGCTCCCAAACCCACACGGGATCGTATCCATTTCAAATCCTCTCACACCAACATGGAGGTTACAACAAAAATAAACACACATCACACGGCTTCCATCCTGAAGACCGAAGAATTTTCTCCACGGTAACGATCATTTTCATTTTATAAATCAGAAGAATGTTCTTACTTAAATATGTTGGGGATAGACACATAGAAACATAGACAATAAGTGCAGGAGTCGGCCATTCGGCCCTTCGAGCCAGCACCGCCATTCAATATGATCATGGCTGATCATCCAAAATCAGTGCTCTGTTCCGGCTTTTTCCCCACATCCCTTGATCCCCTTAGCCCTAAGAGCTAAATCTAACTCTCTCTTGAAAACATCCAGTGAATTGACCTCCACTGCCACCTGCGGCAGAGAATTCCACAGATTCACAACTCTCTGGGTGAAAAGGTTTTTCCTCATCTCAGTCCTAAATAGCCTACCCCCTTATTCTTAAACTGTGATCCCTAGTTCTGGACTTCCCCCAACATGGGGAACATTTTTCCTGCACCTACCCTGTCCAGTCCTCTCAGAATTTCACAGCATGGAAACAAGCCCTTCGGCCCACTGAGTCCACACCTACCATCGATCACCCGTTCACGCTAGTTCTACGTTGTCCCATTGAATCATTCAAACATTGATTTTATGGAGGTATATATATAGGATCATGAGAGGAATAGTTTAGTTTTCTTTAGTTTAGTTTAGAAATGCAGTGCAGAAATGGGCCCTTCGGCCCACCGAGTCCGCGCTGACCAACGATCCCTGCACCACTAACATACACGCGTAGGGCAGGTTTGGAGGGATATGGACCAAATGCGGGCAGGTGGGACTAGTGTAGCTGGGACATGTTGGCCAGTGTGGGCAAGTTGGGCCAAAGGGCCTGTTTCTGCACTGTATCACTCTATGTCAAGAGTCAAGAGACTCAAGAGCGTTTTTTTGTCATGTGTCCCAGATAGAACAATGAAATTCTTACTTGCTGCAGCACAACGAATATGTAAACATAGTACACTGAAAACAATATGATAAACGAGAGAGAAAAAACGTTCAGTGTGTGTATATATACACACATATCCACAAGTACATATATATATATATATATATATCCATATACATTTTTTAATATACACACATATACACACACATATATGTATCATATTATATATATATATATATACATACACACACATACTCAAAAAACAAACAATAGTAGTATAATAATAATAAACACATATATGTATATATATATCCATATACATTTTATATGCACACACATATATATATATATATATATATATATATATATACACACACATACTCAAAAAAACAAACAATAGTAGAATAATAATAATAATAATAATAATAATAATAATAATAATAATAATAATAATAGTCTATTGTAGTTCAGGGCTTATTTGAGGTTGTAGTGTTTAATAGCCTGATGGCTGCAGGGAAGAAGCTGCCCCTGAACCTGGACATGACAGTTTTCAGGCTCTTGTACCTTCTTCCCATGTTCTCTATGACTATGATAGAGACACACTCGGGACAATTTACAATTTTACCAAGCCAGTTAGCCTACAAACCTGCACGTCTTTGGAGTGTGGGAAGAATCCAGAGCACCCGAAGTCAACATACGTGGTCACGGGGAGAACGTACAAACTCCATACAGACAGCACCCGTGGTCAGGATCGAACCCGGGACTCTGGCGCTGCAAGACATCAACTCTACCGCTGTGTCACTTTGCCCCCCCCCCTCCACCCCCCTCCCCCTCATTGACATAGATACTGAATAGATAGAGTAAATGCACAGTCTTTTACTCAAAGTAGGAGAATCAAGAACCAGACGATATAGGATTAAGGTGAAGTGGGGAAAATCTAATAGAAGTTAGATAGAGCTCTGGGGGCTAGTGGTATCAAGGGATATGGGGAGAAGTTGGGCACAGGCTACTGATTGTGGATGATCAGCCATGATCACAATGAATGGCGGTGCTGGCTCGAAGGGCCCAATTGGCCGCCTCCTACACCTATTTTCTATGTTTCTATGAACCTGAGGGGTAACTATATTTACACAAAGGGTTGTGGGTGTATGGAACGAGCTGTCAGATTGATTGATGCAAGTCCTAGTGCAACATTTGAAAAAACATTTGGACGGGTACATGGATAGGAGGGAATGGGCCAAACGCAGGCAGGTGGGACTAGTGTGGATGGTGGGTGTGGGCAAGGTTAGGCCGAGGGGCCTGTTTCCACGCTATGTGACTCCATGACTCTCTGAGCTGTACGTGTCAAAATGGTCGGTGACATAATGGCAGGTGTGGCTGCTTGGCCTCGATGTCACCTGATACCCTTGGCATCGTTTGTTTGTTATTCTTCATCCACTCCGCACAAAACGCAGTGAAAGGGGAGAGCTGAAAGCAATCTGCACGATATCCTGACTGCGCGGCGGCCAAAAGAGATGAATAGAAGTCACAATAGATTAAGGGGTATAAAGGCCGCAGCACTTAGTCGTTGGCACTGATCATCCGGTGGGGCCAGCACCAAGCGGTGAGCTGGGGATGAGAAGGGGAATGCTATGTGAAGCCGGGGGACCCGACAGGAAGTTAAAGAGGTCCCACGCCCAGCTCTCGAGTGCATCCTGTCAGGTGGTGAACCAGGGTCGGGACCAGGGGGCAGGCTGGAAGCCGGGGCGCCTCTTGATTTAGTTTAGTTATTTACAGTGCGGAAACAGTCCTCACGGCACCCTTCACAGAGATGTTGTCAGAACTCGAGGGGCTGAGCTGCAGGAAATGGTTTGGCAGGCGAGGACTCTATTCCTTGGAGCGCAGGAGGATGAGGGGTGATCTTATAGCGGCGTGTAAGATCATAAGAGAAATAGATCGGGATCTACTTAGGGGAATCAGGAACCAGAGGACAGAGGTTCAAGGTGAGGGGGGAGGTGAGGGGGGGGGGGGAAGATTTAATAGGAACCTGAGAGACAACTTTTTTACACAAAGGGTGGTAGGTTGATGAGAACGAGCTGCCAGAGGAGGCAGTTGAGACAGGTGCCATCAAAACTTTTAAAGAACATTGAACAGGTGCACGGATTAGGATAGGGTTTTTCAAAAAACACTTTTTCAGTCAGAGAGTGTGTGAATCTGTGGAATTCTCTGCCTCAGAAGGTAAGTGGAGGCCATTCTCTGATGCATGTCAAGAGAGAGCTAGATAGAGCTCTTAAGGATAGCGGAGTCAGGGGTATGGGAGAAGGCAGGAACGGGGTACTGATTGAGAATGATCAGCCATGATCACATTGAATGGCGGTGCTGGCTCGAAGGGCCGAATGGCCTACTCCTGCACCTATTGCCTATTGTCTATTAAAAACATTAAAACAATGGCAAAGCTTTGGCAGGCAGAATCTCTGGGCTGTTCCCTTGTGCCTAGTCTTTTGACAGAGAGGCTCAGAGCAGGTTTCTTTCCAGCTGTTGTCAGGCAACTGAACCGTCCCTCTCACAAGCTAGACTGTGGTCTTTACATTACATCTATCTCATTGGAGAACTTTGAACTATCTTTAATTGGACTTTATCGGACATTATCTTACACTAAATGTTGTACGATGCATCTTTTATCTGTGGACTGTGGATGGCTCGGTTGTATTCAAGTACAATTTTTTACCTTTACTGGATAGCTCGTAAAACAAAAGCTTTTCACTGCTGCACGGTACACGGGACAATAAACTAAACTAAAAAACTAAACTGACCGGGACACCAGTCACTTGTTCCCCAACAGTGTTCACACTCGAAGCAAAGATGCACAATTCTTTAGTTAGTTAGAGATACAGCGTGGAATCAGGTACTTGGGCCACTGTGTCCGTGCCGATCAGCGATCCCCGGTACACTAGCGGTTATCCCACACTAGGACCAATTTACAATCCTATTAACCTACAAACCTGCACGTCTTTGGAGTGTGGGAGGAAACCGGAGCACCCAAAGAAAACCCACTCGGTCACGAGGAGAACGGCGTACAAAACTCCATACAGACAAGCACCGCGCGTCAAGATCGAACCCGGTCTCTGACGCTGTAAGGCAGTGGCTCTGCCCTGCGCCACTTGACATGTTTTCAAGCGAAAACACGACACAAACCTAAAAGAAATCCAGGATTTGCAGAAACTGGTTTAACCAAATATTGACACAAAGTGCTGGAGTAACTCAGCAGGTAAGGCAGCATCTCTGAGGATGGGAATAAGTGACGATTTAGGTTCGGACCCAAAACCTTGCCTGTCCATGTCCTCCAGAGATGCCTGCCTGACCCACTGCGTTACTCCATCACTTTGTGTCTGTCATCCAAGTTCATAGTTGAGGTTAGTGCTGTGTAGTATTCACGAGTGGGGCGGCACAGTGGCGCTGTGGTAAGTTGATACAGCGCCAGACACCCAGGGTCTATCCTGACTACGGGTGCTGTCTGTACGAGTTTGCACGTTCTCCAATGGGTGCTCAAGTTTCCTCCCACATTCCAAAGACATAAAGGGTTGTAGGTCAATTGGCTTCGGTAAAAATTGTAAATTACAAAAGTTATAAGATCATAAGATTATGAGAGATAGGAGCAGAATTAGGCCTATTCGGCCCATCAAGTCTACTCCGCCATTCATTCGTGGCTGATCTATCTCCCCCTCCTAACCCCATTCTCCTGCCTTCTCCCCATAACCTCTGTCACCCGTACTAATCAAGAATCTATCTATCTCTGCCTTAAATATATCAATAGACAATAGACAAATAGGTGCAGGAGTAGGCCATTCAGCCTTCGAGCCAGCAGCCCGCCATTCAAGTGCTGATCATGGGCTGATCACTATCAATCAGTACCCCGTTCCTGCCTTCTCCCCATACCCCCATCACTCCGCTAATCCTTAAGAGCTCTATCCAGCTCTCTCTTGAAAGCATCCAACGAACAGGCCTCCACTGGCCTTCTGAGGCAGAGAATTCCACACCTTCACCACCCTCTGACTGAAAAAGTTCTTCCTCATCTCCGTTCTAAATGCCTACCCCTTATTCTCAAACTGTGGCCCCTTGTTCTGGACTCCCCCAACATTGGGAACATGTTATCTGCCTCTAATGTGGTCCAATCCCCTATTTATCTATATGTTTCATGTAAGATCCCCCCTCATCCTTCTAAATTCCAGTGTATTCAAGCCCAATCGCTCCAGCCTTTTCAACATATCGACAGTCACACCATTCCGGGATTTAATCTAGTGAACCTACGCTGCACGCCCTCCATATCCACTGACGTTGGACTCCACGGCCTTCTGTGGCAATGAGTTTCCACCCTCTGACTAATGGAATTCCTCCTCATCTCCTTCCTGAGGGAACGTCCTTTATATTCTGAGGCCGTGACCTCTGGTCCTGGACTCTCCCACTAGTGGAAACATCCTCTCCACATCCACTCTATCCAGGCCTTTCACTATGCTGTACGTTTCAATGTACCCCCCCTCATTCTTCTGAACTCCAGCGAGTACAGGCCCAGTGCTGGTTCTGGTGTGTTTACAGGGACAGCATCGGGTCCCAGCGCTGCCTTCTTCTGCCAGCTGAGCCTTGGCCCTCCTTCCTCGCTGCCTGTCGTCATGAAACAATCTGCCGACCAGATGTGAATCTTCGAGGTCCGTACGATTGTCGGCCAGGCTAACACTTTCATTGTCTCTCCCACTTTGAGTAACAGCGGCCACCTAGCTTGACTCCAAGCCCATGGCCGATAGCCCGGGCATCCACAAAGCTCAGGCTTCCTCGATGTGAGCGAAAATGGCCTTGCTCGTTAGTGGGAAGACGGACACTAAAATGATGGAGTAATTTAATAGTTCATGAACTAACAGGAGGGCAGTTAATCTGTGGAACTCATTGCCGCAGCAGGGGGCTAGTGGAGGCCAAGTCCGTGATATTTTTAAAGGCGAGTGGGATGTGGAAAGGACGTTTCCACTGGTGGAGGGCCTAGGGCCAGAGGTCATAGCCTCAGAGTTAAAGGGTGCTCTTTAGAAAGGCGTGAGGAGAAACTTTGTTAGTCAGAGGGTAGTTAATCTGTGGAACTCATTGCCACAGAGGGTTGAGGAGGCCAAGTCAGTGATGTTTTAATGCAGAGATTGACAGATTCCTGATTAGACCGGGTGTCAAGGGTTACGGGAGAAGGCGGGAGAATGGATGAGGAGGCAGATTTCAGCCACGATTGAATGGCAGAGTAGGTTCGATGGGCCGAATGGCCTAATTCTACTCCTATAACTTGTGAACTTTGTGAATTCGCCAGCTGAGGAGGACACAGGATTACTGGACTAGTTTCAGCGGATCAGGCATCAATGCTCGGATAAGACATGGGGTAGGAGACGTTTTGGGGTCAGGACCCTTCTTCAGACACTCACTAAGATGCAAGGGGTGATATGAAGACAGACACAAACTTTGCGGGTAACTCAGCGGATCAGGGCAGCAAAGGGCGGCACGGTGGCGCAGCGGTAGAGTGTGCTGCCTTACAGCGAATGCAGCGCCGGAAACTCAGGGTTCGATCCTGACTACGGGCGCCGTCTGTACGGAGTTTGTACTTTCTTCCCCGTGACCTGCGTGGGTTTTCCCCGAGAATCTTCGGTTTCCTCCCCACACTCCAAAAGACATACAGGTATGTAGGTTCATTGACTGGGTAATATGTGAAAATTGTCCCTAGTGTGTGCAGGGATAGTGTTAGTGTGCGGGGGATCGCTGGGCTGGCGCGGACTCGGTGGGTCGAAGTAGGCCTGTTTCCGCGCTGTATCTCTAAATCTAAAAAAAAAAATCTAAAACCACGGCACCCAGAGGAAATCCACGTGGTCCCAGGGAGAACAGTGGCAACTCTACACACACCGATATTTAATAGAGTTTGGAGATGACTGCGCGCAAACAGGCCCTTCGGCCCTACAGAGCCCATGCCGACCAACGATCATCAGTACGCGATAATGTACAGGATCCAGTTAACAGACAAACCCGCACGAGTTTGGAATGTGGTGGGGGGGGGGGGGGGGGGGTGGGGGGGGGGGGGGGGGGAGGGAGTGGGACCGGAGCACCCGGAGAAAACCCACACGGTCATACTGAGATATTGTGCAGAACTTCACACAGACAGCACCCATGGTGAGGATCGAGACCCGGGTCCCTGGCCGCTGTGAGGCAACCAGAGACAGGAAGCGAAGATTCTAGCTTTAGGCAGCAGCTGGAAGCTGGTAAGTGCTGGGCTAGGCCTGAAAGCAAATAGCAGCTTAACCCAGGGCACAGCGGAGCTGTTCAGCAAAACGATCGCCAAGCCGACGCTTGGTCTCGCCGACTTTTTGCATCCATTCCCTACACACTAGGAAGGCATGATAGCACGGCAGTAGAGTTACTGCCTTACAGCGCTGGCAGCGCCGGAGGCCCGGGTTCGATCCCAACTACGGGCGCCGTCTGTACGGAGTTTGTACGTTCTCCCCGCGACCGCGTGGGTTTTCTCCGTGATCTTCGGTTTCCCCCCACACTCCAAAGACGTTCAGGTTTGTAGGTTAATTGGCTTAGCATACGTGTAAATTGTCCCTAGTGCGTGTAGGGGGCAGTGTTAATGTGCGGGGATCGCTGGGCCGGGGTGGACACGGTGGGCCGAAGGGCCTGATTCTGCGCTGTATCGCTAAACCAAACCAAACGAGGGATTGTTAACCTACAAATAAGGTGCAAGCCCGCATGTCTTTGGGATGTGGGAGGAATCCGGAGACCTGGAGAAAACCCACACGGTCACAGGGAGAACCATATGCAACGGCCTCATCAGGATTGATGTTCCTATTCAACTCCTGAGGCTGGGAGAGGTGAGGCTAGGTTAGAAGTGTTGTCCTAGCAGGCTAAGACTCTATTCCTAGAAACATGGAAAATAGGTGCAGGAGTAGGCCATTCGGCCCTTCGAGCCAGCACGCCATTCAATATGATCATGGCTGATCATCCAAAATCAGTATCCGCTCCTGCTTTCTCCCCTTATACCTTGATTCCGTTAGTCCTAAGAGCTGTATCTAACTCTCTCTTGAAAACATCCAGTGAATTGGCCTCCACGAGAATTCCACAGATTCACAACTCTCTGGGTGAGAAAGTTTTTCCTCATCTCAGTCCTCAATGGCCTACCCCTTATTCTTACGCCTTGACCCCTGGTTCTGGACTTCCCTAAAACACCGGGAACATTTTTCCTGCGTCTAGCCTGTCCAATCCCTTAGTCAAAACTGTCAAATGAATCAGCTCAGGTAACTGGAATTGGGCCAGGTTACTTGTCTGTTCTTGCATCCGCTGGTATTGGAGGCTGTAAAACAGCAGCAGTGGAACAAGATGAAGCCACACCTTAGGTAGCATTGGAATGTTGGCCGGCGAGGAAGGGGAATTTCTGAGGGTAAAATGCAGGGACCACGGGACATGTCATCGGGGCGACTAATCTCTTTGTTATGGAAATCTGGAATTTCCAGTTCCACGCAGTGATTATTATAAATGCTGTCACCTACTGCTGATGCAAATGGAGCCCCTCCATTTAAACTCAACGGACAAGGAACTGAGCGAGATTCCGTGTAATTCTCAGCATGAAAATCACGGACACCATCGCAGAGTGTGGACGTGTAGGAGTGAGGACGCCTCTGCCGGGGGGAAGGAACAAAGGAGGACCCAGCGTGGGGAGGACCGCCGTGAGAGAGGGGGAAGGACAATGGACAATGGAGGACCCGGCCTGGGGAGGACCGCCGTGAGGGAAGGGGAAGGACAATGGACAATGGAGGACCCGGCGTGGGAGGACCGCCGTGAGGGAAGGGAAGGACAATGGACAATGGAGGACCCGGCATGGGGAGGACCGCCGAGAGGGAGGGGGAAGGACCATGGACAATGGAGGACCCGGTGTGTGAGGGACTGCCATGAGGGAAGGGGAAGAACAATGGACAATGGAGGACCCGGTGTGTGTGGGACTGCCGTGAGGGAGGGGGAAGGGGGAAGAACAATGGGGGACCTGGCATGGGGGCATTTTGTAACTTTACAAGTGCCCTTTAATGGCGACTATTTTGCATACCTTGGGTATGCAAGCAGAGAATTCCACCGTGACAATGAAGTAAAGTATTCAGTAGTAGCAAGCGCAGGCTCGGCCACCGGGAGATCAGTTTGATTAATGCGGACCGAGCGCAAGTGTTCAGCAAAGCGATCGCCGAGCCTGCGCTTGGTTTCGCCGATGTAAATAAGTTGACATCTAGAGCAGCGGGATGCAATAGATGAGGTTGGAGGAGGTGCAGGTGAACCTTTGTCTCACCTGGAAAGACATGCATTGTCTTTCTTCCAACTGGTTAGCACGCAACAAAAAGCTTCTCACTGTACCTGTGTCAATAAACTAAACTGAACTGAAGACCTGAAGTCACAAGTCAATACTGTTTTATTGTCATGTGTCCCAAACAGAACAATGAAATTCTTACTTGCAGCAGCACAACAGAATATGTACTCTGTAAACAATATAAAAAAACAAACAAAATAAAAAGTTCAGTACATCTATATGTGTAGGAAGGAACTGCAGGTGCTGGTTTAAACCAAAGATAGACACGAAAAGTTGGAGTAACTCAGCGGGTCAGACAGCATCTCTGGAGGAAAGGAACAGGTGACGTTTCTGGTCGAGACCCTACCAGCAGTCTGAAGAAGGGTCTCGACCAGAAATCTCACCTATTCCTACATGTATCCCTATTCCTATTCCTAGTCCTATTAGTACAGGTGTCAGAGGTTACGGGGAGAAGGCAGGAGAATGGGGTTAGGAGGGGGAGGTAGAACAACAATGATTGAATGGCAGAGTAGACTTGATGGGCCGAATGGCCTAATTCTACTATTCCTTATGACTTTATGACCTATTGACCTTCTCCAGAGATGCTGTATATACACATGCACACACACACACACACACACACACACACACACACACACACACACACACACACACACACACACACACACACACACACACACACACACACACAGACACACACGCGCGCGCACGCACACACACATACAAATATATATAAAACAAACATATACTGTATATGTTTTTTTGTGTGTTTTTTTTGTGTTTTGTGTTGGTTGGGGTTGTGTAATTTGCTTATTTTACTGCTCTTATTGTTGGACTGTGGATGACAAAATCTCGTCCAAAAGACTTGTTTTTTGGATGTCAAATAAAGATATCCTGAATCCTGAATATATATGCTTGTGTGTGTGTGTGCATGTGTGTGTGTGTGTGTGTATACATATGTGCACATAAAACTAACAAAACAATAATAGTGTAAAAAGACAAAAACAATGCCCCAAATCTATGCATTTCGGAGCTCATTTGGAGGTTGTAGTGTTTAATAGCCTGATGGTTGTAGGGGAGAAGCTGCTCCTGAACCTGAATCTTGTATCTTCTTCCCGGTGGCAGGGCGTGAAATGAGTGTGTGGACAGGGTGGTGTGGGTTCTCTGATGATGCTGGCTGCCTTTTTGAGGCAGTGACTCCTGTTGATCGCTTCGATGGTGGGGAGGTCAGTACCTGTGATGGACTGAGGCAGTGTTCACCACTTTTTGCTGTCTTCATCATTCCTTTGCGTTCAAGTTGCCGATCCAGGCCGTGATGCAACCAGTTTATACTCCCCTGTAAAGAGCCTGCACATTTTCCCCATGACTGCGTGGGTCTCCTTTGGAAGTTTTGGTTTCCTCCCACATCCCACAGGCGTGCAGGTTTGCAGGTTAATCGTCCACAGTAAATGGTCCTTAATGTGTCCACCAGGGAGTGGATAAAAAAGTGGAATGGCGGCTAGGCTTGTATACACTGAAATTTAGAAGGATGAGAGGAGATCTTATCGAAACGTATAAGATTATTAAGTGGTTGGACACGTTAGAGGTAGGAAACATGTTCCCAATGTTGGGGGAGTCCAGAACCAGGGGCCACAGTTTCAGAACAAGGGGTAGGCCATTTAGAACGGAGATAAGGAAAAAACTTTTTCAGTCAGAGAGTTGTAAATCTGTGGAATTCTCTGCCTCAGAAGGCAGTGGAGGCCAAGTCTCTGAATACATTCAAGAGAGAGCTAGATAGAGCTCTTAAGGATAGCGGAGTCAGGGGGTATGGGGAGAAGGCAGGAACGGGGTACTGATTGAGAATGATCAGCCATGATCACATTGACTGGTGGTGCTGGCTCGAAGGGCCGAATGGCCTACTCCTGCACCTATTGTCTATTGTCTATTGACGTAAAACTCATGTATAACAGTTGATGGATGGTCGGCAGGGACTCGATGGGTTGAAAGGCTCTGTTTCCATTGTCTATCTCTAAACAAAACTCTACACTAACAATAACGGAGGCGCAGTGGTAGAGTTGCCGCCTTACAGCGCAAGAGACCCGGGTTCGATCCTGACTACGGGTGCTGTCTGTATAGAGTTTGTACGTTGTCCCTGTGACCGCGTGGGTTTTCTCCAGGTGCTCTGGTTTCCTCCCACACTCCAAAGATGTACAGATCTGTACGTCAATTGGCTTTGGTAAAAAAAAAATTGCCCCTGGCGTGTAAAATGGTGTTAATCTGTGGGGGTCACTGGTCAGCAGGGACTCGGTGGGCAGAATGGCCTGTTTCTGCGCTCTGTCTCTAAACTACAAAGAAACTAAATTGACATTTAAAAAAAACCTGAAATGTTAACTCTGATTTTCTTTCCAGAGATGCTGCTTGAATGTTTCCTTTTTTTTCTTCTGTTTTTAATGCAGGTGGAAGTACTTAAACTTTCCTATTTCAAACCTGGTCTCTCTTAGTAGCGGAAAAATAAACACAACTCGAGATTGTTTTTTTTCCTTCCCCCTTCTTTGTCCGACTATTTTCATCGTCCGTTCCAGGCAACCCCCACGTCTCAGCTGAAGTGAAAAAGAACAAAAAAGGGGATGCATTTGTTCAGCGCTTTCCATGAGTTCAGGAGATCTCAGCGCGCTTTAAGCCACGACGCTACCTCTGAAATTCAGTCGCCATTGTCATGAAAAGTATGGGTACTTACGGTGATACCTGAACCAAAGCATTCAAGGGCTCTATTGTGTTTTGTCAAGTAACCCCGGCTAAACAAAAATAAAACCAAGAGACACAGATAATACACACTTTGGGACTCTGTCAGCTATCCACAGGAGTTCTTTAGCAGAGATTCCCACAGAAATTCAAGCCTGCTGCTCACTGCTGACAATCTAGTTGTGGCATACACCCAAGCCCGGAATGTTCCTGTGACTGTTTCTATAAACAGTATTCACTCCAGATAATAGTTCAGTTTAGTTTATTGTCACGTGCACCGAGGTACAGTGAAAAGCTTTTGTGCTGCGTGCTATCCGGTCAGAGGAAAGACAACACATGATTACAATCGAGCCATTGACAGTGTATAGATGATACATGATCAAGTCAAGTCAAGTTTATTTGTCACATACACATACACGATGTGCAGTGAAATGAAAGTGGCAATGCCTGCGGATTGTGCACAAAAAAAAGAATTCCAGTTACAGCATATAAATTAAAGTTAATACAGAGAAGACAAAATGTAGTCCCTGGAGTTATAATAGTTAACAGTCCTGATGGCCTGTGGGGAAGAAACTCCGTCTCATCCTCTCCGTTTTCACAGCGTGACAGCGGAGGCGTTTGCCTGATCGTAGCAGCTGGAACAGTCCGTAGCTGGGGTGGCAGGGGTCCCTCAAAATCTTGCTTGCTCTGGATCTGCACCTCCTGATGTATAGGTCCTGCAGGGGGAAGAGTGTAGTTCCCATGGTGCGTTCTGCCGAACGCACTACTCTCTGCAGGGCCTTCCTGTCCTGGGCAGAGCTGTTCCCAAACCAGACTGTAATGTTGCCGGACAGGGTGCTCTCTACAGCCCCACAGTAGAAGCAATGAAGGATCCTCAGAGAGACACTGAATTTCCTCAGCTGTCTGAGGTGGTAAAGGCGCTGCTTTGCCTTACCCACCAGTGCGGCAATGTGCGTTGCCCATGTCAGATCCTCTTTGAGGTGGACTTCCCAGGTATTTAAAACTGCTCACCCTATCCACAGTAGACCCATAAGGGAATAAATAACGTTCAATGTGCAAGGTAAAGCCAGCAAAGTCCGATCATGGATAGTCCGAGGGTCACCAAAGAGGTAGATAGTAGTTCAGCACTGCTCTCTGGTTGTGGTGGGATGGTTCTGTTGCCTGACAACAGCTGGGAAGAAACTGTCCCCGAATCTGGTGGTCTGCGTTTTCACACCTCTGCTCCTTTTGCTTAGAAAGACAGTTTGTGTCCAGAGACGCTGCCTGTCCCGCTGAGTTACTCCAGCAATTTCTGTCCATCTTCGATGTAAACCAGCATCTGCAGTTCCTTCTTACACACAGACTAGTTTAGTTTAGTATAGAGATAGGGTCAGTTTCCTCCCAGCTGTTACCAGGCAACTGAATCATCGTACCATTACCGGAGAGCAGAGCTGAACTACTTTCTACCTCTTTGGTGACCCTCGGACTATCCTTGATCGGACTTTGCTGGCCAGGAATGAGTAGGTTGACCTATGATGAGCCGTTTGTCGGCACTGGGCCTGTACTCGCTGGAGTTTAGAAGAATGAGGAGGGACCTCATTGAAACTTACCGGATAGTGAAAGGCCTGGATAGAGTGGATGTGGGGGAGGATGTTTCCATCAGTGGGAGAGTCTAGGACTAGTGGTCACAGCCTCAGAATTAAAGGACGTTCTTTTAGGAAGGAGATGAGGAGGGGGGGGGGGGGGGGTGGGGGGGGTGGAGCTCATACCTATAAGGGTAATAGCTGTTCAAGTATGTAGTGTGTTTAACAGTAACTGTAACTTTAAAAGAACTGAGTACCAGAATGGTGCGATCGGTGTCATGTACTAAGTTAATTATCTTGTCAGTCTCGTGGATATGTGTGAGTGTGCGCAGTGTGCTTCTGTAAAATGAAGACCCAGACTGCTAACGGCATATACTGAAAGCCTGTGCTTTATTCCTATCTGCATGCTACTGCCGTAACGTATATATATATATATATATATATATATATATAGCCGGAAACAAGCCTTTTCGGCCCTCCAAGTCCGTGCCGCCCAGTGATCCCCGCACATTAACACTATCCTACACCCACTAGGGACAATTTTTACATTTTACCCAGCCAATTAACCTACATACCTGTACGTCTTTGGAGTGTGGGAGGAAACCGAAGATCTCGGAGAAAACCCACGCAGGTCACGGGGAGAACGTACAAACTCCTTACAGTGCAGCACCCGTAGTCAGAATCGAACCTGAGTCTCCGGCGCTGCATTCGCTGTAAAGCAGCAACTCTACCGCTGCGCTACCGTGCCGCGTCTTACGAAGCGTAACGGAAGAATTGCTGCCTTTCAGGGCCAGAGGCCCGGGTTCGGTCCTGACAACGGGTGCTTGTCTGTATGGAGTTTGTCATGTTTTCCCCGTGACTTGCGTGGGTTTTCTCCGGGATCTCCGGCTTCCTTCCACACTCCAAAGACGCGCAGGGTTGTTGGTTAATTGGCTTCGGTGCAATTGTAAATTGTCCCCGGTGAGTGTGGGGGATAGCTTTGATGTGCGGGGATCGCCGGTGGGCGTGCAGACTCGGTGGGCCGAAGGGCCTGTTTCCGCGCTGTGTCTCGAAACTGAGAAGGATGAGAGGGGAACTTATTGAAACATATAAGATTATTAAGGGATTGGACACGCTAGAGGCAGGAAACATGTTCCCAATGTTGGGGGAGTCCAGAACCAGGGGCCACAGCTTAAGAATAAAGGGTAGGCCATTTAGAACGGAGATGAGGAAAAACTTTTTCATTCAGAGAGTTGTAAATCTGTGGAATTCTCTGCCTCAGAAGGCAGTGGAGGCCAATTCTCGGGATGCTTGTCTATTGTCTATTGTCTATTGTCTATTGTCTATTGTCTATTGTCTATTGTCTATTGTCTATTGTTCTACTGTCTATTGTTCTATTGTCTATTGTTCTACTGTCTATTGTTCTATTGTCTATTGTTCTATTGTCTATTGTTCTATTGTCTATTGTTCTATTGTCTATTGTTCTATTGTCTATTGAACTTTACATTCACGTGGTTCGGCAATCTGATGGGGAATTCTGCCGCTCCCATGATTTCCAGCCAGATCCTCGCCGATGAACAAGTGAAAAATGTTTTCCTCATCTGCCTCCTGGTTTTTGGCTGCACTCCTGAGGGGGAAAATCGTTCAGTTTCATTTGCATTAGTCAGGCCCATCATAATTTGAGACACCTCGGACAGAAAGTCTCGCTCAGCCTCCTCTGCTCCACCGAGAACAACCCAGGCTTATTCAATCATTTTGTTCACAGCCACATTTTCCCAGCCCTGGCAAAAATCCATCCCTTGTAGGCTTTGCAGATGTGAGAAATGAGCTCTGAGCTCTGGGTTACAGTCAAAGCAGTAAGCCTGTGATAATTAATTGCAACTCATTAACTCGGGAGGTGGACGTTTCCACTAGTGGGAGAGTCTAGGACCAGAGGTCGCAACCTCTGAATAAAAGGATGCACCTTTAGAAAGGAGATGAGGAGGAATTTCTTTAGCCAGAAATTCATTGTCACAGACGGCTGTGGTCAAGTCAGTGGATATTTTTAAGGCAGAGATAGGTAGATTCTTGATTATTACGGGTGTCAGAGGTTATGGGGAGAAGGCAGGAGAATGGGGTTAGGAGGGAGAGATAGATCAGCCATGATTGAATGGCGGGGTAGACTTGATGAGCCAAATGGCCTAATTCTACTCTTATCACTTATGACCTAATGACCTAAACTAAACTAAATTAAAATAAACTAAACTAAACTGTGCCATACCACAGCCATTGCTGTGGACTCGTTGGGCCGAAGGGCCTTTTTCCATGCTGTATCTCCAAACTAAACTAAACTCAACTAAACTCAACTAAACGCAGGGCCTGTTTCAATGATGTTTCTCTAAAAACTAGTTTAAACCGAAGATAGACACAAAAAGCTGGATATCTCAGCGGGTCAGACAGCATCTCTGGAGAGAAGGAATAGGTGATGTTTCTGGTCGCGACTCTACTAGCAATCTGATGAAGGGTCTCGACCAGAAACATCACCTATTCCTACATGGATTCCGATTCCTATTTCTATTCCTATTAGTACGGGTGTCAGAGGTTCTGGGGAGAATGGGGCAGGAGAATGGGGAGAGGAGGGAGAGATAGAACAGCCATGATTGAATGGCGGAGTGGACGATGGGCCGAATGGACTAATTCTGTTCCTATGACATGAACTTATTTTGTGTCCTAACACAAAATGTTGCTTATCCATTCCTTCTACAGATGCTGCCTGCCCCCACTGAGTTACACCAGCACATATAGTATAAGAAAATAACTGCAGATGCTGGTACAAATCGATTTATTCACAAAATGCTGGAGTAACTCAGCAGGTCAGGCAGCATCTCGGGAGAGAAGGAAAGGGTGACGTGTCGGGCCGAGACCCTTCTTCAGATTGTGTTTTACTCAAGATTGCAGCTTACGTATCCACTTCATATACATCTGTCATATCCGTTAATATCCCTGGTTATTCTAAGATATTAATAGAATATAAAATAAATACCTGTAAATTAACATCGAGTTCAGTTTAGAGATACAGCGCTGAAAAAGGCCCTTCGGCCCACCAAGTCCACGCCGACCAGTGATCCCTGCACACTGATACTATCCTACACACACTAGGAACAATGTACAACTTTACCAAGCCATGATTGAATGGCGGGGTAGACTTGATGGGCCAAATGGCCTAATTCTACTCTTATCACTTATGACCTTATGACCTAAACTAAACTAAATTAAAATAAACTAAACTAAACTGTGCCATACCACAGCCATTGCTGTGGACTCGTTGGGCCGAAGAGCCTTTTTCCATGCTGTATCTCCAAATTTCAATTCAACTACACACCTGAAGATAGACGCAAAATGTTGGAGTAACCCAGTGAGTCAGGCAGCATCTCTGGAGAGAAGGGATGGCTGACGTTTCGGGTCGAGACCCGTCTTCAGACTTTCCAAACTTTGCTTATGTTTGTTAGGTCTCCAACCTACAAGCCTGCACGTCTTTGGAGTGCGGGGGGAAACCGGAGCACCCGGAGAAAACCCACGCAGGTCAAGGGGAGAACGTACAAACTCCATGCAGACAGCACCCGTCGTCGGGATCGAACCCGGGTCTCCGGCGCTGTGAGGCAGCAACTCTACCACTGCGCCACCATTGATATCGCCCACCTTAGACAACTGAGGAAATTCAGAGTGTCGCTGAGGATCCTTCATTGCTTCTACTCTGGGGCTGTAGAGAGCATCCTGTCCGGCAACATTACAGTCTGGTTTGGGAACAGCTCTGCCCAGGACAGGATGGCCCTGCAGAGAGTAGTGCGTTCGGCAGAACGCACCATGGGAACTACACTCGTCCCCCTGCAGGACCTATACATCAGGAGGTGCAGATCCAGAGCAAGCAAGATCATGAGGGACCCCTGCCACCCCAGTAACGGACTGTTCCAGATGCTACGGTCAGGCAAACGCCTCCGCTGTCACGCTGTGAAAACGGAGAGGATGAGACGGAGCTTCTTCCCACAGGCCATCAGGACTGTCAACTTTGATAACCCCAGAGACTAAATTTTTGTCGACACTTTTTGTGCTATGTTTAGTAACTTATTAACTTTATTTATATGCTGTAACTGTAATTATTTTTGTGCACAACCCGCAGGCATTGCCACTTTCATTTCACTGCACATCGAGTATGTGTATGTGACAAATAAATTTGACTTGACTTGATTAACATGAGCAGAGCGCTGAGGATTTGCATCACCAGCTAACACTCTTATCTTTGGCTATTCCTTGAGGATTCCTCAAGATTAGATATGACGAAGGGTCACTGAACAGACATGCATTTCTATTCAATAGACAATAGGTGCAGGAGGAGGCCATTCGGCCCTTCGAGCCTGTACGCACCGCCATTCAATGTGATCATGGCTGATCACTCTCAATCAGTACCCCGTTCCTGCCTTCTCCCCATACCCCCTGACTCCGCTATCCTTAAGAGCTCTATCCAGCTCTCTCTTGAATGCATTCAGAGAATTGGCCTCCACTGCCTTCTGAGGCAGAGAATTCCACAGATTCACAACTCTCTGACTGAAAAAGTCTTTCCTCATCTCAGTTCTAAATGGCCTACCCCTTATTCTTAAACTGTGGCCCCTTGTTCTGGACTCCCCCAACATTGGGAACATGTTTCCTGCCTCTAACGTGTCCAACCCCTTAATAATCTTATACGTTTCATATCATATCATATATATACAGCCGGAAACAGGCCTTTTCGGCCCTCCAAGTCCGTGCCGCCCAGTGATCCCCATACATTAACACTATCCTACACCCACTAGGGACAATT
This sequence comes from Rhinoraja longicauda, assembly GCF_053455715.1. NCBI lineage: Eukaryota > Metazoa > Chordata > Chondrichthyes > Rajiformes > Arhynchobatidae > Rhinoraja > Rhinoraja longicauda. The sequence goes on from NC_135968.1 coordinate 9,164,657, forward strand.
TTTTTTACATTTACCCAGCCAATTAACCTACATACCTGTACGTCTTTGGAGTGTGGGAGGAAACCGAAGATCTCGGAGAAAACCCACGCAGGTCACGGGGAGAACGTACAAACTCCATGCAGACAGCACCCGTCGTCGGGATCGAACCCGGGTCTCCGGCGCTGTGAGGTTAAGATCTCCTCTCAATTCTGAGCGTTCAAGGCACAAACCAGCACAATGACTTGGTAAAGCTCAAGGGTCAAGAAAAGGCAGCTGATACCACAACTGTGCAAAGTGTTTCAACAGGAAACATTGCTCATTTCCCTATCATCGTCGTCCATTTTTCTGCAATGAATCACAGGGGCAAAAGAAGAACAGTAAGAACACATGTACGCCTACTCTTGTTCCAAAGTTTTTTACTCCTGATGTGACTCATTATTGGAAGTTTCTAAGAACTCCATGAAAGAATTTATAAGAACTCATGGGCGCAGCGGTAGAGTTGCTGCCTTACAGCACTTGCAGCGCCGGAGACCCGGGTTCGATCCCGACTACGGGTCCTGCCTGTACGTAGTTTGTGACGTTCTCCTGCGCGGATGACCTGCGTGGGTTTTCTCCAGTGATCCCCGTACACTAGCATTATCCTACACGCACTAGGGACAATTTCCAATCTTTCCCGAAGCCAACTGACCTACAAACCTGTACGTCTTTGGAGTGAGAGAGGAGACCGAAGATCTTGGTGAAAACCCAAGGGGAGAACGTACAAACTCCGTACTGACAGCACTCGTAGTCGGGATCGAACCCGGGTCTCCGGCGCTGCAAGCGCTGTAAGGCAGCAACTCTACCGCCACGCCACCGTGGCTGCACAGGGTGTATCTATTTTCCTGGCGGAAGCCACGTTACTATCATTGGTGTTTGGATTATTTAGACAATAGACAATAAACAATAAGTGCAGGAGGTGGCCATTCGGCCCTTCGAGCCAACACCACCATTCAATGTGATCATGGCTGATCATTCTCAATCAGTACCCCGTTCCTGCCTTCTCCCCATACCCCCTGACTCCGCTATCCTTAAGAGCTCTATCTAGCTCTTTCTTGAATGCATTCAGAGAATTGGCCTCCACTGCCTTCTGAGGCAGTGAATTCCACAGATTCACAACTCTCTGACTGAAAAAGTTTTTCCTCATATTTGTGATATGACACATATCTGGATGCCAGTCCTCAAACTGCCAATGATAGCGAGTCCCCCTGAGGCCTGACTAATTCTTACATGGAATGGAGATGCTATCGATTGAGTTTTTGATTACCTACAAGTGCAAAGGGACTTGGGAGTGCTGGTGCAGGGTTACCAAAAGGTTCATTTGCAAGTCCTCCACGAAAGGACACGAAGTGCTGGAGTAACTCAATGGATCGGGCAGCATCTCTGGAGAACATGGACAAGTGAAGTTCTGGGTCAAGACCCTTCTTCAGACTGGTTAAAGGGGGCTTCGAAAAGGGATTCAAGTTCATGTTCCCTGACGCAACGTTAAAATGCTCAACACTTTAACTCCCCTCCCATTCCCACACTGACTTTCTGTCCTGCGCCTCCCTCCATTGTCAGAGTGAGGCCCAGCGCAAGTAGGAGGAACAGCACCTCATATTTCGCTTGGGTAGCTTACACCCCAGCGGTATAAACATTGACTTCTCTAACTTCAAGTAGCCCTTGCTTTCCATCTTTTTCCATCCCCTCCTCCTTCCCAGTTCTCCCACCAGTCTTACTGTCCCCGACTACATTTTTTCTCTGTTCCGCCCACTCCCCTGACATCAGTCTGAAGAAGGGTCTCGACCGGAAACGTCACCCGTTCCTTCTCTCCAGAGATGCTGAGTTACTCCAGCATTTTGTGTCTATCTTCATATTCCATGACAGCAGGTGTACAGACACATGGCAAAGGGAATGACGTGAATAACGTTTAGTACAAGATAAAGTCCAGTCAAATACAGTCCGAGGGTTTCCAATGAGGTCGATAGTAGTTCAGGACCGCTTTCTAGTTGTCGGGAGGATGATTCAGTTGCCTGATAACAACTGGGAAGAAACTGCCCCTGAATGTGGAGGTGTGCGTTCTCACACTTCTGTACCTTTTGCCCGATGAGAGAGGGAGGAGAGGCGGTGTAAGAAAATAACTGCAGATGCTGGTACAAATCGAAGGTATTTATTCACAAAATGCTGGAGTAACTCAGCAGGTCAGGCAGCATCTCAGGAGAGAAGGAATGGATGACGTTTCGGGTCGAGACCCTTCTTCAGACTGATGTCAGGGGGGGCGGGACAAAGGAAGGATATAGGTGGAGACAGGAAGATAGAGGGAGATCTGGGAAGGAGGAGGGGAAGAGAGGGACAGAGGAACTATCTAAAGTTTGAGAAGTCGATGTTCATACCGCTGGGCTGCGAGCTGCCCAGGCGAAATATGAGGTGCTGTTCCTCCAATTTCCGGTGGGCCTCACTATGGCACTGGAGGAGGCCCATGACAGAAAGGTCAGACTGGGAGTGGGAGGGGGAGTTGAAGTGCTCAGCCACCGGGAGATCAGGAGGGAGCGGCCGGGGTGCGACTTGTCCTCGATTGTGCTGCTGGCCTTGCCGAGGCAGCGCGAGGTGTAGATGGAGTCACTGGAAGGGAGGTTGGTTTTGTTTGCACGGTATCCAGCCTAGTTCTAGACTGCCTCAACTACTCTCTCTTTTGTTTTAAAATCAAAAATTACTTTATTCAAGAAATAAATATATACAAAACATGGTTCCTTCCAAAACTCCATCCGACATTCTCGGTGGCTATACATGCATTCAATACATACATTCGATACACCAATTACACAAAATTACCCCCCCCGCCCTTGCCACACATGTGGCCCATTGGCGTGGAATCCCTTCCCTTATTTTGAGGGGCGTCTCAAACCAAACCCTGCCCCCCCATGTCCAGCAGCGGAAGGACTCTAGACTGCGGCCCTCCCCCACAGAGACTTAAAAAATAAATTTAATCAAAAATATTTATTCAAATATTAAAATAATATATACAATACAATAAAACCAAAACAGAACCCACCACCAGAATACTGTACAAACAAATATACCATTTGAAACTATTATACAATTATATTACAATCCCCATCCAGGATACATCCAATCCCCCGCGGTGCCCAGCGGTCCCGGAGATCCCCCAGGGTGCCCTTGGACAGCGCGCGGTCCCTCTCCAACACCACCCGGGCGCGGATGTAACCCCGGAAAAGGGGGCAGGCAGCCGGCTCGGGCAGAGCCCTCTTCCGCCTGGTGCCGTGAGTCGCGGACGGCCTGCTTGGCCAGGCCCAGGAGCAACCCAACCAGGACATCTTCGGCCCTGCCCTCCTCTCCCCTACGCACAGGGTGTCCAAAGATGAGGATGGTGGGTGAAAAGTGCAGACAAAAAGCAAGGAGCAAGGGGCTGCAATCTCCCCCCACAGAGCGTTGGCGTTGGCTGCACCGAGATTCAGTGCGTCCCTCAGCACTGCAGCGGGCAGCTCGTACTCCTGCAGTCTGCAGCGGGCAGCTCGTTCCATATACCCAACACCTGTAGTGTTAAAAAAATGTTGCCCTTCATGTTCCTATTAAAACTTTCCCCTCTCACCCTTAAACGCATGACCTCTGGTTCTCGATTCCCCCACGCAGGGTAAAAGACTCGGGTGAAAAATATTCCAGTGGCCGGGGGTGAGACGGCAAGCTTTTGGACACGGAAGTCGGTGCATTTAAATTCCAGACAAGAACGAATGATGTCGAAGCAAAAGTTATTTAAATGAACGTCGGGAAGTTGCAGCCGCCTGACATCGATTGGTTCCGCTTTCCCCCCCACGCCGGTCATGTGAAACATTTCAGCTTGCTCTCTTCTTGCTATTGAGGGCGTGCAGCGTAGGTTTACTAGGTTAATTCCCGGAATGGCGGGACTGTCATATGTTGAAAGACTGGAGCGACTAGGTTTGTATACACTGGAATTTAGAAGGATGAGAGGAGATCTTATCGAAACGTATAAGATTATTAAGGGGTTGGACACGTTAGAGGCAGGAAACATGTTCCCAATGTTGGGGGAGTCCAGAACAAGGGGCCACAGTTTAAAAACAAGGGGTAGGCCATTTAGAACTGAGATGAGGAAAAACCTTTTCAGTCAGAGAGTTGTGAATCTGTGGAATTCTCTGCCTCAGAAGGCAGTGGAGGCCAATTCTCTAAATGCATTCAAGAGAGAGCTCGATAGAGCTCTTAAGGATAGCGGAGTCAGGGGGTGTGGGGAGAAGGCAGGAACGGGGTACTGATTGAGAATGATCAGCCATGATCACATTGAATGGCGGTGCTGGCTCGAGGGGCTGAATGACCTCCTCCTGCACCCATTGTCTATTGTCTATTTTCTATATCTCTATGTTTCTATCATCTACATCCCGGAGATCACCCATTAACCAGAGGCTCAGCTGGAGCAGCCACATAAACTATGTGGCTATGAGTACAGGTCAGAGGCTGGGTATCTAGTGGCGAATGACTCAACTCAGGAGACCTCAGGGCCTTTCGACCATCAACAAGGAACGTGACGCGATACTTCCCATTCGCTTGGTTGAATGCTGCAGTGACAACTCTTCAGTTTGACACCAGGCAGGACGAAAAAGTCTGCTTGTTAAGCACAACGTAAAACGTCGTAATCATTCATTTCCCCTCCACCACCACTGTACCATGACTGCAATGTGTTGTTGTGTTGTTGTTGTTGTTGGTCCTTCGGGTTCGAAGATGACCATGACTTCACTTTCAGTTGGAGGATTGGTGACTGTGGGTCCTGAAGTGACTGGTGAGGCCAAACCGGGCGCGGAAGGCACGCCCACACGTAGGACACAAGTGGATGGGTGCTGCAGTGGAAGTGGAGGTAGCCCGGGCCTTGCGCGCGGTGCGTTTCCTCTGGGCCTCTGCAGTGCGCCTGTTCTCTGCTGCACGGGCTCCTGTGGTGAGCTTGCTACGCCAGGTTGGACGGTCCAGAGCAAGAGACTCCCAAGTGCTGAGGTTGATATCCAAGTCTTTGAGGGACACTTTGAGGCAGTCTTTAAACCGTTTCTTCTGTCCTCCTACTGAGCGCTTGCCCTGAAACAGTTCTCCATACAGAAGCTGTTTTGGCAGTCGACTCTCGGGCATTCTGACGACATGGCCTGCCCATCTGGCTTGGGATTTCCGTAGGAGGGTGTGGACGCTGGGGATTCCGGCCCGTTCCAAGGCCTCTGTGTCGGGAATTTTGTCCTGCCACCTGATGTGAAGGAGTCTGCGTAGGCAGCTCAAGTGAAAGTGGTTGAGCTGTTTGGCATGTCTGCTGTAGACAGTCCAAGTCTCACTGGCATAGAGAAGAGTGCTGAGTACCACTGCACGGTCGACCTTCAGCTTGGTGGTAAGGCTGAGTCCTCTCCGCTCCCAAACATTCCCACGGAGTCGCCCAAAGGCAGCGCTGGCCTTGGCAATCCTGTTGTTGACCTCAGCGTCAATAAGCGGAAGTGGCGGCGCCTAACGGCTGCGGCTCACTAGCAGTCTGTTCGTCTTTTTTCCTTTTTTTTTTGTTGTGTGTCGGTGTTGGGATGGTTTTTGTATTTTTTTGGTTGTGTATGTGTGGGGGGTGGTGGTGTGGGTGGTGTGGGTGGGGGGGTGGTGGGGGGGTGGGGGAAACTTTTCTCTTTTAGGTCTCTTCCTCACGGCGCGGGGTGCGGCTCGGCCGCGGGACTTTTCATCGCCCGGTGCGGCTCGGCCGCTGGACTTTACATCGCCCGGTGCGGCTCGGCCGCTGGACTTAACAGTGCCCGGTGCAGCTCGGCCGCGGGGCTTAACATCGCCCGGTGCGGCTCGGCCGCGGGACTTTACATCGCCCGGTGCAGCTCGGCCGCGGGACTTTTCATCGCTGGTGCGGCTCGGCCGCGGGACTTAACATCGCCCGGTGCGGCTCAGCCGCGGGGCTTTACATCGCTGGTGCGGCTCGGCCGCGGGACTTTTCATCGCTGGTGCGGCTCGGCCGCGGGACTGCGCAAGTCTTGGTCACGGGGCCTTCCATCGCCCGGCTCGGCCGCGAGACGTTTCAGCGCCCGGTGCGACTCGGCTGCGGGGACTTCCATCCCCTTGCGGGGACTGTGCGGGTCGGTCGGGGACGAGCTGTCTGTCCGTGGGCATGGGGAAGAGGGTGGAAGTTTTGTTGCCTCCATCACAGTGAGGGGGTGTTTGGAGTCACTGTGACACACCGCGGTGTCTCACCCAGTATGTCTCCAATTGGCTCCCAGTGTGTAGGATCATGCTAGTGTACGGGGTGATCGCTGGTCGGTGCGGGTTAGGTGGGCCAAAGGGCCTCCTTCCGCCGAAGGTAGACACAAAATGCTGGAGTAACTCAACGGGACAGGCAGCATCTCGGGAGAGAAGGAATGGGTGACGTTTCGGGTCGAGGCCAGTATCTCCAAAGTCCAAAGTCTGAAGTCAAGTCCTAGAACTCATTTGCTCTGCTACCATCAGCTCATGCCCTTTTAGAGTTGCCAGCAGGCCCATCCTCCCATTTCTGAGGATATTATTTTCCAAAAGGTTCCCTTGTGGTTGAACAAAGACATTGTCATTGAAATGGGGGCAAACGTCTGGAATCCACTTCCATTGCTCCCAGTTTTTTTTTCCAAAACGCCACCTTCTGATTAGTACCTTATGCAGTGGAGCCAAGATCACACCAGGAGAATCATTGTCACGTCCTTTGTCATGCACACAGGACACCGAACTTGGAAGGGAATTGTTAATGATCTAGACTTGTGCACGAGTGACTGCAGACAGTCTGGACTTAGTTCCTGGCCTTTCGAAATGGAATCAAATGCTTGCAACATTCAATGTTTAGTTTAGAGATACAGGCCCCGTGGAAACAGGCCCTTCGGCCCACCGAGTCCATGCCGACCAGCGATTCCTGCACACTAACCCTATCCTACACACGCTAGGGACAATTTACAATCATACCAAGCCAAAAAACCTACAAACGAATGAATGAATGAATGAATGAATGAATGAATGAATGAATGAATGAATAAGTTTATTGGCCAAGTATGTGCACGTACAAGGAATGTGCCTTGGTGCTCCGCTCACAAATGACAACACAAACATACAGTTAACAATTAAGAATAAAGCATAAACACATCAAAACAATAAGGATACAACATTACGGTCTAAACACGTGGGTGAAAATAAACCAGAGCAAAAAAGAGACTAGAGACTTTGGTTATTGGGTAGAACTATCACTCGTGGAAAAAAAGCTGTTTTTACGTCTGGCTGTGGCTGCTTTGACAGTCCGGAGTCGCCTTTCAGAGGGTAGTGCTGCGAAGAGTTTGTGGCCAGGGTGAGAGGGGTCAGAGGTGATCTTGCCCGCTCGCTTCCTGGCCCCTGAGTCTTTGGAGTGTGTGAGGAAACCGAAGATCTCGGAGAAAACCCACGCGGTCACGGGGAGAACGTACAAACTCCGCGCAGACAGCGCCCGTAGTCGGGATCGAACCCGGGTCTACTGGCTCAGAAAGCGCTGCAAGGCAGCAACTCTACCGATGCACCACCGTGAAGGAAGGAACCAATGATCGCCGATACACTAATTCTATCCTACCGAAGCAATGTGGCTTTAGTAACTTGCTTCTAGGGTGTAGGATAGAACTAGTGTAGGGGTGATCATCGGTCGGGAGCGGATGTGAAAGTGGGATAACATAGAACTAGTATCAACGCATGATTAACAGTCTGCGTGGACATTTAGATTTTTAGATTTAGATTTAGATTTAGAGATACAGCGCGGAAACAGGCCCTTCGGCCCACCGGGTCCGCGCCGCCCAGCGATCCCCGCACATTAACACTATCCTACACACACTAGGGACAATTTTTTACATTTGCCCAGCCAATTAACCTACATACCTGTACGTCTTTGGAGTGTGGGAGGAAACCGAAGATCTCAGAGAAAACCCACGCAGGTCACGGGGAGAACGTACAAACTCCATACAGACGGCGCCCGTAGTCAGGATCGAACCTGAGTCTCCGGCGCTGCATTCGCTGTAAGGCAGCAACTCTACCGCTGCGCCACCGTGCTGAAGGGCCGAAGGGCCTGTTGACTTGCTGTATCTCTAAACTAAACTAATCTAAGTGTGGTGAATCTGTGGAATTCTTTGCCACAGAAGGCTGTGGAGGCCAAGTCAGTGGATACTTTTAAGGTAGACATAGGTAGATTTTTGATTAGTGCAGGTGTCAGAGGTTATGGGGAGATGGCAGAAGAATGGCGGGAGGGTGATCAGCCATGATCACATTGAATGGCGGTGCAGGCTCGAAGGGCCGAATGGCCTACTCCTGCACCTATTTTCTATGTTTCTATGTGAGATAGATCAGCCATGATTGAATGGCAGAGTAGACTTGTGGGGGGGCGAATGGCCTAATCCTGCTCCTGTCACTTATGACCTAAACTGAACTAAATGGAACTAGACTAAGCTGTGCCAAACCACAGCTGTCGCTGTGGACCCGTTGGGCCGAAGGGCCTGTTCCCATGCTGTATCTCCGTACTGAACTAAACTCAACTAAACTCAACTAAACTCAACTAAACGCAAGGCCTGCTTCCGTGCTGCCTCTCTAAAAACTAAAGCTAAAAATAAGGAACGTCTTTTAAGTGTTTTAACTGCATTTGATCTGATTGTTTCACGCATTTACAAAGGAGTCAAAGCGGTGGAGCGCCACAGCATTCACTACATTTATCAGGCAACAACAAACTTATCTGACAACAACTTAATACCTGTAATTGGTTTAACTACCATAGTTTTAAGCAGTGGGCTGTAATTACTAATTCCTCTCAGGAGACAGCCTTGAGGATGTAAAGACTGTGTTTTGTTTCTCATAACACTTCGATGCATGTCGGAACAACACCAAAGAAAGACGGAATGTGTACACTGATCACACTGGCATTATTTTCATGTCCACATCAGGCATGGGGCACAATACTTGTTGCCAAGTAAAGATCCATTAATAGCCATTAGTCTATTAGGCATTACTAGCCATTGGGCTACTAAACACTACAACCTCCAAGTAAGTTCTGAACTACATGGACTATTGTTGTTATAATTGCACTATTATTGTTTGGCTGTTTTTTATGTGTACCTATGTGTGTGCACGTGTGTGTGTGCGTGTGTGTGTGTGCGTGTGCGTATGTGTGTGTGTGTGTGTGCGTGTGTGTGTGTGTGTGTATCTACACACACACATATATACACTGATCAGCCAGAACATTATGACCTGATGAGCCGAAACATTATGACCACCTGCCTGATATGCTGTTGGTCCTCTGCGTGCAGCCCCATTCGCAGCAGGGTGCGATGCACTCTGTATTGTGACACATTTCTCCCGTGACCACCATTAACATTTTCTGTGACTTGTGCCACAGTCGACCTTCTGTCAGTTCAGACCAGATGGGATAGCCTTCGTTGCCCTCGTACATCGATGAGCCTTGGGCGCCCAACACCCTGTCACCGGTTTGTGGTTTGTCCCTCCTCGGACCACTGTCGGTAGGTACTCACCACTGCTGACCGGGAGCACCCCACAAGCCTTGCCGTTTCAGAGATGCTCTGTCCCAGTCGTCTGGCCATGACAATTTGGCCCTTGTCAAAGTCGCTCAGGTCTTTACTCCTGCCCATTTCTCCTGCATTCAACACATCAACTTCAAGAACTGACTGTTCACTTGCTGCCTAATATATCCCACCCCTTGACAGGTGCCGTTGTAACAAGATAATCAATGTTAGTCACTTCGCCTGTCAGTGGTCATAATGTTTTGGCTGATCGGTGTATATATATATATATATATTTATATTTTCACAAAATGCTGGAGTAATTCAGCGGGTCAGGCAGCATCTCTGGAGAGAAGGAATGGGTCATGTTTCGGGTCGAGACCCTTCTTCAGACTGATGTCAGGGGAGAGGGAGACACATAGATAAGGACGCGTAAGGTGTGAAAACAGGACAAAGGGGGATGAACATCAAGGAAAATGTAGAATATTTGAGTACATATATAATATATATATAAGAAAATAACTGCAGATGCTGGTACAAATCGAAGGTATTTATTCACAAAATGCTGGAGTAACTCAGCAGGTCAGGCAGCATCTCAGGAGAGAAGGAATGGGTGACGTTTCGGGTCGAGATCCTTCTTCATATATATAATCTGCATATGTGAATATATATATATATATATATATATATATATATATATATATATATATATATATGTATGTTTGTGGGGGTGTGTGTACATGCACACATATGTGCATTAAAAAATATATAATATATATGTGAGTATGTGTATATATACACACACACTGAACTTTTTTTCTCGTTTATTATATTGTTTACAGGGTACTATGTTTACATATTCTGTTGTGCTGTTTCATTGTTACACATGAAACAATGCGAACACATGACAATAAAACAGTCTTGTCTCTTGTACCCTGGTAATGAATGTTGTGGAAGATAGACACAAAATGCTGGAGTAACTCAGCGGGACAGGCAGCATCTCTGGACAGGAGGACAGGAGGAACACCCATTCCCTCTCTCCAGAGATGCTGCCTGTCCCGCTGAGTTACTCCAGCATTTTGTGTCTATCTTCGGTGTACGCCGGCATCTGCAGTTCCCTCCGGCATCCTGAATGTTGGCCTTCATAACAAGAGGAGTTGAGTATAGGAGCAAAGAGGTCCTTCTGCAGTTGTACAGGGCCCTAGTGAGACCACACCTGGAGTACTGTGTGCAGTTTTGGTCTCCAAATTTGAGGAAGGATATTCTTGCTATTGAGGGCGTGCAGCGTAGGTTTACTAGGTTAATTCCCGGAATGGCGGGGCTGTCATATGTTGAAAGACTGGAGCGACTAGGCTTGTATACACTGGAATTTAGAAGGATGAGAGGAGATCTTATCGAAACGTATAAGATTATTAAGGGGTTGGACACGTTAGAGGCAGGAAACATGTTCCCATTGCCACGTCATATTGACCAGGCACAAACTATTCTAGTTCAGGCAGGTACCATCATAGCGTTTTAGAGACATTTTGACTGGCGCATAGATAGGATAGGTCACGAGGGTTATTAAGCCAATTAAATGTTGGGGGAGTCCAGAACAAGGGGCCACAGTTTAAGAATAAGGGGTAGGCCATTTAGAACTGAGATGAGTTAAAACTTTTTCAGTCAGAGAGTTGTGAATCTGTGGAATTCTCTGCCTCAGAAGGCAGTGGAGGCCAATTCTCTAAATGCATTCAAGAGAGAGCTGGATGGAGCTCTTAAGGATAGCGGAGTCAGGGGGTATGGGGAGAAGGCAGGAACGGGGTATTGATTGAGAATGATGTTTAATTTCCTGATGTTAGATTTGCGACGTGACTATCCAGTAACTAATAACGCGCTCTGTCCCGACTGGCTTATCTAAAACAACACCACTAAGTCCACAATCATAAAATGGTCTCTAACTTAAAAATAGAATGCGTTCGGTATCTCCTCAGAGCAATAAAAGATCGGACCGGGTTGGATATTTTATTTGAAAGTGTGTTCCCTTTTGGTGACTTGACATCTACCCCCGAGGGATGTTGTTTCGAGTGGCCAATGACTTCATGAACACCAGCTGTCCTCCAGAAATGTTACCATTGCCACGTTATATTGACAATAGGATAGGTCACGAGGGTTATGGGCCAAGCCTGGGCAGGTGGGACTATTGCTGATGGGGGAATGTTGCTCGGCATAGGCATGTTGGGCCGAAGAGCTCGTTTCCAAGCTGTATGACTCTATGACTATAAATTGAGGGCCAATATGGTCCTGTGAAGAAGACAGCCAAGGATGGCAAGGTTCAGGAACTTTGGATGATGAGAAATGTTGCAAATATAGTTTAAAAAAAGGGAAAAAATGCGGGCAGGTGGGACTAGTGTAGTTGGGACACATTGGCCGGAGTGGGCAAGTTGGGCCTGAAGGGTCTTTTTCCGCACTATAACTCCATGGCTAGAGACTGAGAGGATGGGGTCGGAGATGACAACGGAGTTTAAAATGTTCATTGGTTCATAAGTCGTCAAGTCAAGTCAATTTTATTTGTATAGCACATTGAAAAACAACCCACGTTGACCAAAGTGCTGTACATGAGTTCAGGTACTAAGAAATGAACATAAAATGGCACACAAACATAACAGCACATACATAAACAGTTCGCAGCGCCCCCTCAGAGGACCTCAGACGCTAGGGAGTAGAAATAGGTTTTGAGCCTGGACTTAAAGGAGTCGATGGAGGGGGCAGTTCTGATGGGGAGAGGGATGCTGCTCCACAGTCTAGGAGCTGCAACCGCAAAAGCGCGGTCACCCCTGAGCTTAAGCCAAGACCGCGGGATAGTGAGTAGTGATAAAGAACATAATGATAGTGATAAAGAACATTAACAGTGCATCACGAGGGATGTATTCAGATTTAGCTCTTGGGGCTAACGGAATCAAGGGAATTGGGGAGAAAGCAGGAATGGGGCACTGATTTTGGACAATCAGCCATGATCATATTGAATGGTGGTGCTGGTTCGAAGGGCCGAATGGCCTACTCTTGCACCTATTTTCTATGTTTCTATGGTGCTATGTTTCTATGTTTCAAAGGGGGGTGTAGGACAGATGTATCTGATAAACCTGACAGTGCTTTATGGAGGTGACAAAGATCATCAGTGAACGGTAGAGCAGTGGCTGCTGGGACACGGACTTCAGTAAAGCATTTGACAAGATGTCTCAATCTGGCACAGTGGCACAGTGGTAGAGTTGCTGCTTTACCTAGGTTCGATCCTGACATAGAAACATAGAAACATAGAAAATAGGTGCAGGAGTAGGCCATTCGGCCCTTCGAGCCTGCACCGCCATTCAATATGATCATGGCTGATCGTCCAGCTCAGTATCCCATACCTGCCTTCTCTCCATACCCCCTGATCCCTTTAGCAAAAAGGGCCACATCTAACTCCCTCTTAAATATAGCCAATGAACTGGTCTCAACTACCTTCTGTGGCAGAGAATTCCACAGACTCACCACTCTCTGTGTGAAGAAATGTTTTCTCATCTCGGTCCTAAATGACTTCCCCCTTATCCTTAAGCTGTGACCCCTGGTTCTGGACTCCCCCAACATCGGGAACAATCTTCCCGCATCTAGCCTCTCCAACCCCTTAAGAATTTTATATGTTTCTATAAGATCCCCCCTCAGTCTTCTAAATTCCAGCGAGTACAAGCCCAGTCCATCCATTCTTTCTTCATATGAAAGTCCCGCCATCCCAGGGATCAATCTGGTGAACCTTCTCTGTACTCCCTCTAAGGCAAGAACGTCTTTCCTCAGATTAGGAGACCAAAACTGCACACAATACTCCAGGTGCGGTCTCACCAAGGCCCTGTACAACTGACCACAGGGTGCTGCCTCTACGTGGTATTAAGTTCGCCCTGTGTCAGCGTGGGTTTCTCCGGGGGCTCTGGTTTCCCCCCCCCAGATTTGGAGGTTTGTGTGTCAATGGGCCTCTGTAACTTGTCCCGAGTGTGTAGGATGGGAATGTGGAAAGCAGGATTAGTATGAATGGGTGATCAATGGTCGGCTGGAACTCGGCGGGGGAAAGGGCCTGTTTCCACGCTGTATCTCTAAACTAAACTATACTAAATTAAACTAAACTAAACTAAACTAAACATACTTTACAGCAGGTACTTTACAGCTGGTGTTGTAAGACAGGAAAGTTTAGTTTAGTTTAGCTAAACTAAACTAAACTTTCCTGTATTACAACACCAGCTGTAAAGTACCTGCTGTAAAGTATGTTTAGTTTAGTTTAGTTTACAAATACAATGAGGTCCACCGAGTCCGTGTCGACCAGTGATCACCCGCACACTAGCTCTATGTTATCTCAATTTCGCATCCAACACACCAGGGGCAATTTACAGATGCCAATTAAGCTACAAAACTTGCACGTCTTTGGAATGTGGGAGGAAACCGGAGCACCCGTAGAAAACCCACGCGGTGTCGGGGAGAACGTGCCAACTCCGTACAGAAGAGCACCCGAGGTCAGGATCGAACCCAGGCCTCTGCCGTTGTAAGGCAGCAACTCAACCGCTGTACACCAAGGCTGGGAGAGGATCATGATCAGCCATGATCACATTGAATGGCGTTGCTGGCTCGTGGGGCCGAATGGCCTCCTCCTGCACCTATTGTCTATTGTATTTACAGCCAGAGCTGTCAGTTTGTGATGGTACGTGCTGGTACAGTGAAGCGGCACCTTTAAAACCTTAAACGTCATTATTTTGTTCTCTGGCCACGTGATGCAAATGTTTATTAAAGGCGCTCTGTGGCACCTTTTTGTCTACAAAAAAAAAAACGCGCTGTTTACTGTTACGAGTTTACTTGGCCCCAAGTTTCACGATTTGAACATTAATTGGAGTCGAAGTGTCTTGCACTTAAAATTTACAACTGCACATTTACGTTTCAGGAAGGAACTTATTAAATTAATGCAATGCAAGAAGTATTTAAGTTGAAGTTTTACTCCTTCCACCATAACAACTAAAATCATTCCCCATTTCCTATTTAACTAATCAGTAGGATTAGCTTTGCTCTTTCAGAGTTATTAGTACTGATTTCACGTTAGACTCATGAATTCTAAAAGGTGAAAACTTGTTGCAAAAAAAAAGCAGGATTTTTTTTCAAGTTGCAGCTCACAGCTTACATCTTATAGATCTTATAAATCGCTGCCGATTCCGATATCTATATACACTACTAAAACTCTCGTTTGTTTGTTTCATGAACTACAGCTAAAACGGTACACGATAGCGTGACAATTTTAGGCCCACCTTACTCACCGTCGTCCCTTTGGTGCCAATGGAAGCAGTTTCATTGAAATCGGTGATGTATTTTTAAAGTTATTCACATTTTAAAAGTTTAAATCTATCTCCGAGGGAGGGAGGGGGGAGGGAGGGAGGGAGGGAGGGATTACTCCTGCACCTATTGTCTATTGTCTATTATCCTTCCTACAATCAACAAGCATAATGTTAGAAACATAGAAACATAGAAAATAGGGGCAGGAGTCGGCCACTCGGCCCTTCGAGCCAGTACCGCCATTCAAAGTGATCATGGCTGATCATCCAAAATCAGTACCCCGTTCCAGCTTTCTCCCCATATCCCTTGATTCCATTAGCCCCAAGAGCTAAATCTAACTCCCTCTTGAAAACATCCAGTGAATTGGCCTCCACCGCCTTCTGTGGCAGAGCATCCCACAGATTCACAACTCTCTGGGTGAAAAGGTTTTTCCTCGTCTCAGTCCTAAATGGCCTACCCCTTATTCATAAACTGTGACCCCTGGTTCTGGACTCCCCCAAACATGGGGAACATTTTTCCTGCATCTAGCCTGTCCAATCCCTCAAGAATTGTGCATGTTTCTATAAGATCCCCTCTCATCCTTCTAAACTCCAGTAGGGCTCAAAGCAGCCATGAGTAAAACTCCTAATGGTGACTGGGACCGTGTTTCCCAGCAATATCAGGCAAGATCGCTGGCGCCAGATATGCATCGGCAACAAACAGCATGATCAGTTCAGAAAGTTTATTTGAATTCATCTGGAATCCATTCAACCTCTAGTGCTGCCTGTAGTGACAGTTCCAGGTTAAACAACACACAAGATCAGCTATCTCTCTTCTGATCTACAATAGCAATGAAAACAATATGCACTTATTTCCCTCGCGCAGCTCAGTTGAGATAGAAGGGCGGAAACAGGCCCTTCGTCCCACCGAGTCCACGCCGACCAGCGATATCCCCCCCCCCCCCCCGCCATACACTGGCACTACCCTACGCATTAGGGACAATTTTGTCCTTCTGCAGTTGTACAGGGCCCTAGTGAGACCGCACCTGGAGTACTGTGTGCAGTTTTGGTCTCCAAACTTGAGGAAGGATATTCTTGCTATTGAGGGTGTGCAGCGTAGGTTTACTAGGTTAATTCCAGGAATTCGTATGTTGAAAGACTGGAGCGACTAGGCTTGTATACACTGGAATTTAGAAGGATGAGAGGAGATCTTATCGAAACGTATAAGATTATTAAGGGGTTTGACACGTTAGAGGCAGGAAACATGTTCCAAATGTTGGGGGAGTCCAGAACAAGGGGCCACAGTTTATGAATAAGGGGTAGGCCTTTTAGAATTGAGATGAGGAAAAACTTTTCAGTCAGAGAGTTGTGAATCTGTGGAATTCTCTGCCTCAGAAGGCAGTGGAGGCCAATTCTCTGAATGCATTCACGTCAATCAATAGTCATTTATTTGTCACATACACATAAATGTGCAGTGAAATGAAAAATTACCCGCAGTTAAAAAAAAAGAGAGAGCTAGATAGAGCTCTTAAGGATAGCGGAGTCAGGGGGTACGAGGAGAAGGCAGGAACGGGGTACTGATTGAGAATGATCAGCCATGATCATATTGAATGGCGGTGCCGGCTCGAAGGGTCGAATCGCCTCCTCCTGCAACTATTGTCTATTATCTATTGTCTAATTTACGAATTTTTACCGAAGCCAATTGACCTTCAAACCCGTGCGTCTTTGGAGTGTGGGAGGAAACCGGAGCGCCCGGAGAAAACCCACTCAGGTCAAGGGGAGAACGTGCAAACTCCTTATGGACAGCACCCATGGTTGGGATCGAACCCGGGTCTCTGGCGCTGTAAGGCAGCAACTCTACCGCTGCGTCAACATGCCGCCCCTGTCCTGGCCTGATTAAGCTACCAACAATGCATCGCTTCTCACTTGTCCGAGTTAAATTTCATCCGCCATTTCCTTGCCCACCTTCCCAGTTTGTTTGGTTCCTGGGTGCAACCTGAGACAACTTCTTCACTGTGCATTACACCACCAGGACAGGGTGGCACGGTGGCACACATTAGGGACAATTTACAATTTTACCGAAGCCAATTAACCTACAGGCCTGTGCGTCTTTGGAGTGTGGGAGGAAAGCAGGGCGCCCGGAGAAAACCCACGCAGGTCACGGGGAGAACGCTCAAACTCTAGTACAGGCAAGCGCCCGTGGTCGGGATCGAACCCGGGCCTCTGACACTGTGAGGCGGCAACTCTACCGCTGCGCCACCCTAAGCCTCACTCGTGGATAACAAAATTATAAAAACCTGTCAGGATCTCAGCAATCTTCTCCATCCTATGATATCTTGGTTCAGGCCCTGGGGATTTATCCACCTTATGTTCTTCAGGCCATTATGTTCTTTATGTTGCTCAGTCAAATCATCAGAATAATCATGTTTAGACTTTAAGGGCCTGTCCCAGTTACGCCATTTTTAAGGCGACTGCCGGTGACTGTCAAAGTCGTGGCAGATCGCCAAAATTTTCCTTTTACCCTACGACAGTGACCACGACAATGCCCAGTCAGGTCGATACAAGTTACTTTGTTTTGTGAAACTAGCACCTGGCTAAGAGATTACACCGTCTTCGGAAACATCGCGAAATTCCCACGCTTGCCTGACCGTCAAACTGTCGCCTCCAACCTACCTGTCAAATGTCCTGACGGTAAATAAATTGGTTAAACAAAACTATCTCCTGGTATCTTCAAATGCTTTTTCTTAATTTAATATTACGTGCTTCTAAATGCATCTGCGACAACCTAGCAAACCTGGGGACAGCGCCCGCAATAAGCTACGGTACCTGGCGACAAGCCAGCTGTCGCCGAGAAATTTCTATCTGGAATTTTTTTCCGCGACGCGCCGAGATCCGCTACGATTCATCGAAAACTCCTCAAGATCGTCCTCGCAACACCCCGGCAAACGTTCGGTGACAGCCTAGTCACCGGCGTCGCCTTAAAATCGCCTCAGTGGGACGGGCCCTTTAGACTGTAGGCAATAGACAATAGACAATAGAAAATAGGTGCAGGAGAAGGCCATTCGGCCCTTCGAGCCAGCACCGCTATTCAATGTGATCATGGCTGATCATTCTCAATCAGTACCCCGTTCCTGCCTTCTCCCCATACCCCCTGACTCCGCTATCCTTAAGAGCTCTATCTAGCTCTCTCTTGAATGTATTCATATTCAGAGAATTGGCCTCCACGGCCCTCTGAGGCAGAGAATTCCGCAGATTCACAACTCTCTGACTAAAAAAGTTTTTCCTCATCTCCGTTCTAAATGGCCTACCCCTTATTCTTAAACTGTGGCCCCTTGTTCTGGACTCCCCCAACATTGGGAACATGTTTCCTGCCTCTAACGTGTCCAACCCCTTAATAATTTTATACGTTTCGATAAGATCCCCTCTCATCCTTCTAAATTCCAGTGTATACAAACCTAGTCGCTCCAGTCTTTCAACATATGACAGTCCCGCCATTCCGGGAATTAACCTAGTAAACCTACGCTGCACGCCCTCAATGACAAGAATATCCTTCCTCAAATTTGGAGACCAAAACTGCACACAGTACTCCAGGTGCGGTCTCACTAGGGCCCTGTACAACTGCAGAAGGACCTCTTTGCTCCTATACTCAACTCCTCTTGTTACGAAGGCCAACATTCCATTGGCTTTCTTCACTGCCTGCTGTACCTGCATGCTTCCTTTCAGTAGGCATACAGTGTGGAAACAGGCTCTTCGGCCCACCGAGTCCATGCCGACCAGCGATTCCCTCATACACCGTATACTAACACCATCCTACACACCGGGGACAACTTACAACTTACATCTTACTCGAGCCAAAGTAACCTACAAAGCTGTACGTTCTAGAAATGTGTGTGGAGGAAACCGGAGCAGCCGGAGAAAACTCACCCGGTCTCAGGGAGATTCTTCATTCTTACGTGGAAAAATGTTCCGAGCCGAAACGTCACCCATGCTTCTCTCCAGAGATGCTGCCTGACCCGCTGAGTGTGTGGAATTCACTGCCACAGACGGCCGTGGTGGCCAAGTCATTGGATATTTTTAAGGCAGAGATAGATAGGTCCTAAAATGGGGTTATGCTGAGAAGGCGGGAGAATGGGGTTAGGAGGGAGAGATAGATCAGCCGCAATTGAATGGCCTGATTCTGCTCCTTATGATTGGAGCAGAATTGGGGCTTGCCCCCCCCCCCCCCCCCCCCATATTAAAAATCTTCTAACCCACCACTCTATCTCCAGGTCCCTCATGTCGGCCGACTTGGGGCTACTCACTATCCCGCGGTCTAGGCTTAAGCTCAGGGCTGGCCGCGCTTTTGCGGGTGCAGCTCCGAGACTGTGGAACAGCATCCCTCTCCCCATCAGAACTGCCCCCTCCATCGACTCCTTTAAGTCCAGGCTCTAAACCTATTTCTACTCCCTAGCGTTTGAGGCCCTCTGAGGGGGCGCTGTGAACTGTTTATGTATGTGCTGTTATGTTTGTGTGCCATTGTATGTTCGTTTCTTAGTACCTGAACCGATGTGCAGCACTTTGGTCAACGTGGGTTGTTTTTAAATGTGCTCTACAAACAAAATTGACTTGACTTGACTTGACTTATGAACCAATGAACATTTTAAACTCCGTTGTCATCTCCGACTCCATCCTCTCAGTCTCTAGTCATGGAGTTATAGTGCGGAAAAAGACCCTTCGGGCCCAACTTGCCCACTCCGGCCAATGTGTCCCAACTACACTAGTCCCACCTGCCCGCGTTTGGTCCATATCCCCCCCAAACCCGTCCTGCACTTGTCTAACTGTTTCTTAAACGTTGGGATAGTCCCTGCCTCAACTACCTCCTCTGGCAGCTTGTTCCGTACACCCACCA
Source organism: Rhinoraja longicauda (assembly GCF_053455715.1). Lineage (NCBI taxonomy): Eukaryota > Metazoa > Chordata > Chondrichthyes > Rajiformes > Arhynchobatidae > Rhinoraja > Rhinoraja longicauda. The sequence continues at coordinate 9,184,363 of NC_135968.1, forward strand.
CCACTTGTGTGAAAAAGTTACCCCTCAGATTCCTCACCTTAAACCTATGTCTTTGGGGGGGGGGGGGGAGCAGGGGCTGGCTCGGTGGGGGCTCCCCACGACAGGCCACGGCCCCTCTGGTCATTGCAGCCTGCCCTGGGTTTCAGGCATTCATAAACTGCACTCTAGTCTATGTGCGGACCTTCCTGACAACTTCCGCTCCGGCGATATGGGCCTTCAAGAGTTTAGTTTAGTTTGGTTTAGTTTAGAGATACAGCACCGAAGTTTGGTGGTCTTTTGGGCCACTGAGTCCGTGCCGACCAGCGATACCCACACATTAACACATTCCCCTGCCTTCTCCCCATAACCCCATTTGGGGATCTATCTATCTCTGCCTTAAAAATATCCATTGAATTGGCACACACACACTGGGGACAATTTACAATGACACCAAGCCAATTAACCTACAAACCTGTACGTCTTTGGAGTGTGGGAGGAAACCGAAGATCTCGGAGAAAACCCACGCAGGTCACGGGGAGAACGTACAAACTCCGTACGGACGGCGCCCGTGGTCGGGATCGAACCCCAGTCTCCGGCGCTGCAAGCGCTGTAAGGCAGCAGCTCTGCCGCTGCGCCACCGTGGCTACCCTCTGTGGGCCTCTCCAGACTGGGGGGCATCCATCTTGTAGATGAGGAATGGCTGGCGTTTCAGGTCGAGACCCTTCTTCAGACCCGGCACGAAACAAGCTGAGTTACTCCAGCATCTTGCGTCTATCTTCGGTATAAACCAGCATCTGCAGGTTCCTTCCTACACACCTTTTCGGTGATATGATCTAGTGGCCTAGGGGTAATGATCTAGGGGTAACATGAGGGGTAACTTCTTTACTCAGAGGGTGGTGGCTGTATGGAATGGGCTGCCGGTGGAAGCGGTGGAGGCAGGCTCGATTTTATTATTTAAGAGTAAATTGGATAGGTATATGGATAAGAGGGGATTAGAGGGTTATGGTCTGAGTGCAGGTAGGTGAGACTAGGTCAGGGAGAGTGATCGGCGTGGACTGGTAGGGCCAAACGGGCCTGTTTCCGTGCTGTAGTTGTTATATGGTTATATGGTTATATCGCCTCTTGGAATCTGTCTCCGCTCTGTGGCGCAGCGGTAGAGTTGCTGCCTTACAGTGCCAGAGACCCGGGTTCGATCCGGACCACGGAGCTTGGGCCTTCTCCAAGTGAGCTGCGTGGGTTTTCTCCGGGTCCTCCACGATTCCTCCCACACATGAAAGCCGCAGGGGTTTGTAGGTCGATTGGTTTCGGTAAAACTGTAAATCGTTCCTGGTGTGTGGGATAGTGTTAGTGCACAACGTGATCGCTGGTCATAGAGTCATTAGTCATAAATGATAGGAGTAGAATTAGGCCATTCGGCCCATCAAGTCTACTCCGCCATTCAAGCACGGCTGATCTATCTCTCCCTCCTAACCCCATTATCCTGCCTTCTCCCCATAACCCCTGACACCCGTACTAAATAAGAATCTATCTATCTCTGCCTAAAGAGTATCCACTGACTTGGCCTTCGCAGCCTTCTGTGGCAAAGAATTCCACAGATTCACCTCCCTCTGACTAAAGGCATTTTTCCTCATCTCCTTCCCAAAAGAACGTCCTTTAATTCTTAGGCTGTGACCTCTAGTCCGAGACTCCGGACTCTCCCACTGGTGGAAACATCCTCTCCGCATCCACTCTATCCAAGTCGTTCACCATTCTATATGTTTCAATGAGGGGTGTGTGTGTCTCCTCCCCCTCATTCTTCTAAACTCCAGCGAGTCCGGGCCCAGTGCCGACAAACGGTCGTCATAGGTTACCCGGGTCATTCCTGGGCGTGGACCCGTTGGGCCGGAAGGGGCTGTTTCCGCACTGCGTCTCTAAATAATAATAATAATAATGCATTACATTTATATAGCGCTTTTCAAACACTCAAAGACGCTTTACAGGGATTTCTAGAACATAGAGAAGTGAATAAATAGATAAATAAGTAAATGAACAGAGAAAGGAGACAGAAGGTGAGGTGACCTTCAGTGGTTGAAGGCAGTGCTGAAGAGGTGAGACTTCAATGATGTTTTGAATGTGGTGAGTGTGGAGGAGTCCCTGACGGTTTGGGGTAGTGAGTTCCATAGGGTGGGAGCAGCGATGGAGAAAGCCCTGTCCCCCCAGGATCTGAGTGTGGTCCGGATGGGGGGGACAGGAGATTGGCAGCAGCAGAGCGGAGGGTGCAGGTGGGAGTGTGCCTGTGGAGGAGGTCAGTCAGGTAGGATGGGGCCAGGTTATGGAGGGCTTTGTAGGTCATGAGGAGGATTTTGTAATGGATTCTCTGGGGGATGGGGAGCCAGTGGAGTTTGTAAAGGACGGGGGTGATATGGTCACGGATCGGGGAGTGGGTGAGTGCAGCGGAGTTTTGAATGTATTGAAGTTTACTGATGATTTTTGAGGGTGAGCCAAAGAGGAGGTTGTTGCAGTAGTCCAGACGGGAGGTGATGAAGGCGTGGATGTGGGTTTCTGCAGCTCTGGAGGAGAGGGATGGACGGAGACGGGCAATGTTTTTGAGGTGGAAGAAGGCTGTCTTTGTGATGTGTTTGATGTGTTTGTCGAAGGAGAGGGTTTGATCAAAGATGATTCCAAGATTCCGGATGTGAGGGGAGATGGATACTGGGAGACCATCAATATTGAGGATGAAGTTTTGGGTGGATTTGGTGAGCGTTTTTGGACCAATGATGATGATTTCAGATTTCAGATCTAAAGACTGAAGCAAACTTTATGCACAAAATCCCTGCCCTCAGAGGACGAAGTAAAGAAACCTCTCTCTGGAAGCTGTGGGAATGCAGGCAGCATTGCGTGCACATACCTTTAAGGAGCGAGTGATGGTCTCACCGCTGTGTTAGAAAGGTTTACTGAAATTTTTGTAAGGCATTTTACTGGGGCTTTTTAAATGAAGCCCGCTGTCTCTGAAACGGTGCGATGAAGCCTGGAGGAGACTGCGAATGCTGCTTTTTATGTGGCATGGCGACATTTCACTTCCGTCTCAGACGCTTTCTCTAAAGCGGCTCGGTGGAGCCGCACGACGCTGTTTTAACACTGATCAGAAGTCAAGTCAAGTCAATTTTATTTGTATTGCACATTTAAAAACAACCCATGTTGACCAAAGTGCTGTACATCTGATTAGGTACTAAGGAAAAAAATGAAACATACAGTAGCACACAAACAGTTCACAGCGCCTCCTCAATGAGCCTCAAACGCTAGGGAGTAGAAATAGGTTTTGAGCCTGGACTTAAAGGAGTCGATGGAGGGGGCAGTTCTGATGGGGAGAGGGATGCTGTTCCACAGTCTAGTAGCTGCAACCGCAAAAGCGCGGTCACCCCTGAGCTTAAGCCTAGACCGCGGGATAGTGAGTAGCCCCAAGTCGGCCGACCTGAGGGACCTGGAGTTAGAGAGAAGTTAGAAGTGACATTGGCAACCAGGATGCGGGAGGGTAAAATATTGGATTCATGTAAAGTTAGTGCAAAGTGTCGGTGACGGTGGCTACAGACTCTGTGAGCCAGTCGGCCTGTTCCTAGAGCTGTGCCTAATTGATAGACACAAAAAAGCTGGAGTAACTCAGCGGGACAGGCCGTGTCTCTGAAGAGAAGGGGTCGCTGGCGTTTTGGGTCGAGACCCTTCTTCAGGCTGAGTGGGGGACCGGCGAGAAGAAGGGTCTCGACCCGAAAGCTCACCCATTGCCTTCCCTCCACAGATGATGCTGCCTGTCCCGCTGAGTGCAAACCGGCAAGTGCAGTTCCTTCCCACACCTGTGTCTCAGTTTCGTTTAGTTTAGAGACACAGCATGGCGGGGGGGGGGGGGGGGGGGGGGGGGGGAGGAGAGATTGGCAGGGTAGAGAGACCGCAGAGCAAGCCCTGCTCATCCCCAGAAGACCAGAGGCCGGGAGGATGGAATCGGCAACGACGAAGATCAACGGGGAAGATCGAGGCTGGTGGGAGGTGGTGGAAACACCCTCTCCACAGTTTGGCGGTCACGGTGGCGCAGCGGCAGAGTTGCTCCCTAATAGCGAATGCAGCGCCGGAGACCAGGGTTCGATCCCGACCGCGGGCGCCGTCTGTACGGAGTTTGTACGTTCTCCCTGTGACCTGCGTGGGTGTTCTCCAAGATCTTCGGTTTCCTCCCACACTCCAAAGATGTATGGGTTTGTAGGTTAATTGGCTTGGTAAATGTAAAAATTGTCCCTCGTGTGTGAAGGATAGTGTTAATGTGCGGGGATCGCTGGTCGGTGAGGACCCGGTGGGCCGAAGGGCCTGTTTCTGCGCTGTATCTCTAAACTAAACTAAACTAAACTAAACTAAACTAAAGTTTACCCGAACCCGGGTCTCCACAGTTTAAGAATAAGGGGTAGGCAATTTCGAACGGAGGTGAGGGAAAAACTTTTTCAGTCAGAGAGTTGTGAATCTGTGGAATTCTCTGCCTCAGAAGGCAGTGGAGGCCAATTCTCTGAATGCATTCAAGAGAGAGCTAGATAGAGCTCTTAAGGATAGCGGAGTTAGGGGGTATGGGGAGAAGGCAGGAACGGGGTACTGATTGAGAATGATCAGCCATGATCACATTGAATGGCGGTGCTGGCTCGAAGGGCCGAATGACCTCCTCCTGCACCTATTGTCTTTTGTCTATTGTCTATTGTCTATAACGTCCTTTAATTCTTAGGCTGTGACCTCTAGTCCGAGACTCCGGACTCTCCCACTAGTGGAACCATCCTCTCCGCATCCACTCCATCCAAGCCTTTCACTATTCCGTATGTTTCAATGAGGCCCCACCTCATTCTTCTAAACTCTAGCGAGTACAGGCCCAGTGCTGACAAACGCTCATCATAGGTCAACCTACTAATTCCTGGGGTCAGTCTGGGGCTTGCTTGGAACTGGCAACGCTCATAACAACTGGAGTGCGGACTGTACCTCGAAAATGCCGCCAAGACCTGGCGCCTCCTGCAAGCGGGTTCCGTGGAACATTTCCGTAGCCTTCGCTGATCGCCAATACTCTACCGGACTGCTTGTAAGGAAAGAGTTTCACTGTGCACATTTAGATTTTTTTAGAGATACAGCGCGGAAACAGGCCCTTCGGCCCACCAGGTCCACGCCGCCCAGCGATCCCCACACATTAACACTGTCCTACACCCACTAGGGACAATTTTTACATTTTGCCCAGCCAATTAACCCACATACCTGTACGTCTTTGGAGTGTGGGAGGAAACCGAAGATCTCGGAGAAAACCCGCGCAGGTCACGGGGAGAACGTACAAACTCCGTACAGACGGCGCCAGGAGACGTAGTGAAGGATCAAACCTGAGTCTCCAGTGCTGCATTCGCTGTAAGGCAGCAACTCTACCGCTGCACCACTGTGCCGCCCAATCGTGCCCACATGTGACAATCGTCGTGGCTATCCCTTGAGGTCGAGGGTGATGCAGGGCCGTCTTAACGCATGGGCCTGATGGGCACTTGCCCGGGGGCCCACGAGCATAGGGGCCCCATGCTGATCTGTGTATGTTAAGTGACTTGCAATAAATAAATACTACTTTAAAAATGTAGGTTCAATAAGTGCTTTTTTCGCAACATTTTCGGTCACTAAGTGCTTCTCACAGCGATCTGTAAGTGCTTTTCGCAACAATGTAGCACCCTAAGTCCATCGCTAAGTGCTTTTCGGTAAGTGCTTTTCGGGGGGGGGCTAGTAGGGAAAGGGGGGTGGGGGAGAGTAACGGTAGGGCCCCAGTACACTGCTTTGCCCGGGGGCCCATAATGCTGTAAAAACGGCCCTGGGGTGATGGTCTACCTTCCGTTGATTTTATGAACTCCCAGCTGGCTTATGAGTCCAAGGTTGAGCGATTGAATCAAGTATTCACCGGTTCCCTGCCGGTTCTTGTCTAGGAGCTTCCAGCCATCACCTCGACCTGCTCGCGTGCGTCCCCCTTCCCCGATCGGCGAAAGTCTTGAGTGAGGTTTTGTGCAGCTCGCGGAACGAAGACGCCTGTGCGCGTGTTTGTTTAACGTGTACATGACGTTGCACTCCAAGAAGGGCAAGGTCCTTCACAAATCAATCAACTGATTCCAATGGCGAGGGAACCAAGACGACTGGAGCTGATCGATCTGTTGCAGCCTTCATCCACCTTCACAGCCGTTGAGTTCAAGATAACTTTGTCCGCCTGGTCCGCCGTTGAGGTCTTGTACGTTGGATCGACCTTAGTCTGGACCCTCACCCTCGACTTTACCACCAGGACTGGCCCCACCAGAAGCTAGTGCTTCCAACGGCATCACTCTCGGAATCATGGGGGCACGCCATGATTCCGAGAAAGCTCCATTGAACCAATGGAAACAGGCCCTTAGACCCAATGAGTCCAAGCAGACCCTTCACACTAGTTCTATGTTTAGTTTAGCTTAGCTTAGTTTAGCTTAGAGACGCAGCGCGGAAACAGGCCCCTTCGGCCCACCGAGTCCGCGCCTTCCAGCGATCCCCGCACACTAACGTTACCCTATACACGCTGGGGACGACTTACAATTTTACCAAGCCAATTAGCCGACAAACCTGTACCTCTTTGGAGTGTGGGAGGAAACCGGAGCACCCGGAGGGAACCCACGCAGGCCACGGGGAGAACGTACAAACTCTGCACAGACAGCACCCGTGGTCAGGATCGAACCAGGGTCTCTGGCACTGTGAGGCAGCAACTCTACCGCTGCGCCACCCCGCTTTTGCATCCATTCCCTATGCACTCAGGGGGAATGTTACAGGGAGAAATTAATCTTCCACCAGTGCATTACTATGCATTGTATTATCTTAAATATTATTGGATAGCATGTAAAACGGGCACTTCTCATTGCACCTCTGTACGTGTGACAATAATAAATTAAACCCGAACCTAAAATGACACCCCTTCACCATCACCTTAAAATAAAGGTGCTGAGATCCTGTTGCAATTGGAGAACCCGGATTAGTTAGCTTAGTTTAGTGAAGCATCGCAGAAACAGGCCCTTCGGCCCACCCATGTCCACGCCGACCAGCGGTCACCACGCACACTAACACTATCCCGCACACACACACAGGGGCCAATTTACAATTTTTACCAGGCCCAATTAACCTACAAACCTGCACGTCTTCAGAGTGCAGGAGGAAACCGGAGCAGCCGGAGAAAACCCACGGGGAGAACGTACAAAACTCTGTACAGTCGGCGCCTGTGTAGTCAGGCTCGAACCTGGGTCTCCGGCGCTGTAAGGCAGCAGCTCTACCGCCGCGCCACCCCCGCCGCCCGGCTCGGTGACGTTTTGCATCGAGACCCTTCAAACATTTTGTACCACTGTACTGCAGCAAAATAAGTAAGTCATGTTGAAATCGGAGCTGGCGAAGAAAGTAAGTCTGTGTTTGCAGTGGACATCCAAAATGGCTCCCAGTGGGCGTTCGGAAGTGTTGCAAGCTCCGATACGATTAAGCCACCGTGGACACACAAGTCGAATAAAGTATCTCATGCGGTGAAAATCTGATGTGCAGATTCTCTGTGGAGATGACGGTCGGACCCATACCCTGAACAAGCTGGTAGCGGCTGTCAAATCCTTTTTCACTTCGCATAAGCATTCCAGCACAGAAACCGCAGAGAGATGATGATAATTGATGTCATGTGTTTCCCATTAATCTTTCCACAAAACAAGCAGCTTGAAGGAAAGCCCTTGAATTCATGTTGTAACCACAGTCTACCGGTTGACATCCGCACTGGAGCCTTCCACTAATTTGTCCGCTTAATTACTCGGAGCACCGAGAGATTAAAAAGTGATAATCCCGAATTCTTTCGAGCAGGTTACGTTGTGCCAAACGATGCAGGGCAGCCCCTAATGAAATTAATTGCCACCAAATAACACAATGGGACACTGCCGTGAGTTTAAAAAATAGATTTAAGAAACAGAACGTGATCTTTAAACATCGGTAAACAAGTCCATTTAACCACATCCGGACGGAATCCAACAATCTGACAATGTAAAAAAACAAATAAATAAATCTATCTTTCTATAAATATTTGAGTGTGAGCCCTTGGAGGTTTAGTGGTGTAATTACATCTTTACTTATAAGAAAAAAACGGCTCCAAATATTTTCGATAAGGGTGAGCAAAAATTGAACATAAGTCCAATACGGCTGCTCAGATTAGACAATAGACAATAGACAATAGGTGCAGGAGGAGGCCATTCGGCTCTTCGAGCCAGCACCGCCATTCAATGTGATCATGGCTGATCATTCTCAATCAGTACCCCGTTCCTGCCTTCTCCCCATACCCCCTGACTCCGCTATCCTTAAGAGCTCTATCCTGCTCTCTCTTGAATGCATTCAGATAATTGGCCTCCACTGCCTTCTGAGGCAGAGAATGCCACAGATTCACAACTCTCTGACTGAAAAAGTATTTCCTCATCTCAGTTCTAAATGGCCTACCCCTTATTCTTAAACTGTGGCCCCTTGTTCTGGACTCCCCCAACATTGGGAACATGTTTCCTGCCTCTAAACGTGTCCAACCCCTTCTAACGTGTCCAACGTGTTCTAACGTGGCGGCACGGTAGCGCAGCGGTAGAGTTGCTGCTTTACAGCGAATGCAGCGCCGGAGACTCAGGTTCGATCCTGACTACGGGTGCTGCACTGTAAGGAGTTTGTACGTTCTCCCCGTGACCTGCGTGGGTTTTCTCCGAGATCTTCGGTTTCCTCCCACACTCCAAAGACGTACAGGTATGTAGGTTAATTGGCTGGGTAAATGTGAAAATTGTCCCTAGTGGGTGTAGGATAGTGTTAATGTGCGGGGATCACTGGGCGGCACGGACTTGGAGGGCCAAAAAGGCCTGTTTCCGGCTGTATATATATGATATGATATGATAACCCCAAGACGCTTCGCTCAACACCTGCGCTCGGTCCGTGTTGGCCAAACTGGTCTCCCGGTGGCCGAGCACTTCAACTCCCCCTCCCATTCCCAGTCCTCTCTTAGACAAGACGTGAGTATCGTTTCCTTTTGCTGAAGGCCTTCGCTCTCCCGAAGACCTATGCGGTCTCCCGGTTGCCAAACACTTCAACTGCCCTTCCCAGTCCCACCCTGACCTTTCTGTCCTGGGCCTCCACCAGTGTCAGAGTGAGGCCACACACAAATTGGAGGACCACCACCTCATATATCGCTTGGGCAGCTTACACCCCAGCGGTGTGAATATTGATTTCTCTAACTTCAAGTAACCCTTGCATCCCCTCTCTCTCCATCCCTCCCCCACCCTAGTCGTCCTGCTAGTTTCACGGTCGTTCACTGTTTGTACCCCCTCGTTATCACCTTCTCCACAGCCAGCAAAGGACCATTGTGGGCTCCACTTTTCCTTGACCATCGTTGCTGGCTTTGATTTGTTCTTTTCACGCCTTTCACTCATTTGGTTAGTTTAGTTTAAGGATTCAGCGCATAAACAGGTCCTTCGGCCCACCGAGACCACGCCGACCAGCGATCCCCGCACATTAACACTATCCTACACACACTAGGGACGATTTACACTTCAGCCAAACCAATTAACGTATATGAAGGGTCTCGACCCGAAACGTCACCCATTCCTTCTCTCCCGAGATGCTGCCTGACCTGCTGAGTTACTCCAGCATTTTGTGAATAAAACGTATAAACCTGTACGTCTTTGGAGTGTGGGAGGTAAGCGAAGATCTCGGTGAAAAGCCATGAGGTCACAGGGACAATGTACGAACTCCGTACAGACAGCGCCCGTAGTCGGGATCGAACCCCCGTCTCTGGCGCTGCAAGCGCTCTAAGGCAGCAAGTCTACTGCTGCGCCATGATGTACCCCTTTGTACCTTTGTTCGTTGTACCTTTTCATATCTCTAGTTTCCCTCTCCCCGACCCTCAATGTGAAGAAGGGCCTCGACTCCAGAAATGCTGCCTGACCCGCTGAGTTACTCCAGCCTTTTGTGTCCATCTTCGGTGTAAAACCAGCATCTGCAGGCCCTTCCTGCACAAGTATTTTTACAATCATTGGCCACTTCATCAAGGTTTTATTTGTACTTCAATCAAAAATGACTCCCATTCGGCATCTGAAGTGGGAAGGGTCGTGAAATCCAGTCAAAAGGTTTCACAAAATTTGGACGGGGACTACGTTGGACATGTCATAAGGTCATAGGTCATCAGTGATAGGAGCAGAATTAGGCCATTCGGCCCATCGAGTCTACTCCGCCATTCAATCATGGCTGATCTATCACTCCCTCCTAACCCCATTCTCTTGCCTTCTCCCCATAACCCCTGACACCCGTACTAATCAAGAATCTATATATCTCTGCCTTGAATATAACCACTGATATGTGGTTTTATTGTGATTCTTTCTCACTCATGTCCTTTATTAACTATCCTTTATCAACACTAACGAGGACTTGATTCCTCTGAAGAAGGGTCTTAACCCGAAACAATAGACAATAGACAATAGGTGCAGGAGGAGGCCATTCGGCCCATCGAGCCAGCACCGCCATTCAATGTGATCATGGCTGATCATTCTCAATCAGTACCCAGTTCCTGCCTTCTCCCCATACCCCCTGACTCCGCTATCCTTAAGAGCTCTATCTAGCTCTCTCTTGAATGCATTCAGAGAATTGGCCTCCACTGCCTTCTGAGGCAGAGAAACGTTACCCATTCCTTCTCCCCAGAGATGCTGCCTGTCCCACTGAGTTACTCCAGCATTTTGTGCCTATCTTCAGTTAAAACCAGCATCTGTGGATCCTTCTTGCTAATTACTTCCTACTCCATTATTACTTCATGTGGTCAAAGTTACACCTTTTGACCGTCTTTTGGGGAGACATAAATTTGACACCACTGAATTTCCCTTCATTGCCAAAGGCAGTGGTAAATTGGGAATAACATGGAAACATAGAAACATACAAAATAAGTGCAGGAGTAGGTCATTCGGCCCTTCGAGCCAGCACCACCATTCAATATGAACGTGGCTGATCATCCAAAATCAGTACCCGTTCCTGCTTTTTCCCCATATCCTTTGATTCCGTAAGCCATAAGAGCTAAATCTAACTCTCTCTTGAAAACATCCAGTGAATTGGCCTCCACTGCTTTCTGTGGCAGAGAACTCCACAGATTCACAACTCTCTGGGTGAAAAGGTTTTTCCTCATCCCAGTCCAAAATGGCCTCCCCTTTATTCTTAAACTGTGACCCCTGGTTCTGGACTCCCCCAACATGGGGAGCATTTTTCCTGCACCTAACCTGTCCAATCCCTTAAGAATTTTAAATGCTTCTATGAGATCCCCTCTCATCCTTCTAAATTCCGATGAATACAAACCAGTCAACCCATTCCTTCCTCATATGTCGGTCCCGCCATCCCTCGTGAACCTACGCTGGACTCCAATAAGGTGTGGGATGGAATGTGGACCAAATAGTTGCCATGGGAATGATTGTTTGATGGCAGGCGCATGTGGGATAACACTAATGTGAACTAGTGCGAACGGGTGATCAATAATCAGTCTGCTCTCTGTGGGCCGAAGGCCCCATTTCCATGCTGTATCACTAAACTAAACTATGCCAGTGATTAAAGTATTGGTGAGATGGTGGCGCAGGGGTAAAGTTGCTGCCATACAGAGCTGGAGATCTGGGTTCGATCCTGACTACGGGTGCTATCTGTACGGAGTTTGTACGTTCTCCCCATGACCGGGTGGGTTTCCCCCGGGTGTTTAGTTTAGTTTAGGGATACAGCGTGGAAACAGGCCCTTCAGCCCATCGGGTACACGCCGACCAGCGTTCCCCGCACATTAACACTATCCTACACCCACTAGGGACAATTTTTACAATTACCAAGCCAATTAACCTACAAACCTGTACGTCTTTGGAGCGTGGGTGGAAACCGAAGATCTCGGAGAAAACCCACGCAGGTCACGGGGAGAACGTACAAACTCCGTACAGACAGCACCTGTAGTCGGGATCGAACCCGGGTCTCTGGCGCTGCATTCGCTGTAAGGCAGCAACTCTACCGCTGCTCCACCGTGACCGCCTACGGGTGCTCCGGTTTCCTCTCACACTCCAAAGACGAGCGGCTTTATCGGTTAATTGGCTTCTGTAAATTATAAATTCTCCCGGTTGTGCAGGACAGCGCTAGTAGATGTTGTGCTAGTGTACTTCTACAGGTGTACAGTGGAGAGCGTATTGACCGGTTGCATCACGGCCTGGTTCGGCAACTCGAACGCCCAGGAGCACTGCCCAGTCCATCACGGGTACTGACCGCCCCACCATCGAAGGGACCTACAGGAGTCGCTGCCTCAAAAAGGCAGCCAGCATCATCAGAGAACCCACACCACCCTGGCAGATCAGAGATCCACACCACCTTGGCCACGCTCTCATCTCACTCCTGCCATCGGGAAGAAGGTACAGGAGCCTGAAAACTGTGACGTCCAGGTTCAGGAACAGCTTGTTCCCTACAGCCATCAGGCTATTAAACACTACAACCTCCAAATAAGCTCTGAGCTACATACACTTGGGGGCATTGGTTTTATCTTTTTGCACTATTATTGTTTGTTGCATTTATGTTTATGTATGGTTTTATATAATATAGATACACACAAAAACAAACACACACACACACACACACACACACACTCACATACATATATATATCTTCGACTTGTACCAGCATCTGCAGTTATTTTCTTACACTATATATACACTGATCTATATATATATATATATATATATCTATATAACTAAAACTCTCGTTTGTTATCTTGTTTGTGACTGAACTTCAGCCAAAACGGTGCACGATAGCGCGGCAATTTTAGGCCCACCTTACTCACCGTTGTCACTTTAGTGATAATGCAAGTAGTTTTATTGAAATCGGTGTTATATTTTTTAAGTTATTCACATTTTTAAGTTCAAAATGAGGGGAGGGGGAGGGAAGGAGGGAGGGAGGGGGGAGTGGGGGAGAAGGGGGAGGGGAGGAGGGAGGGAGGGGGGAAGGGGGGAGTGGGGGAGAAGGGAGAGGGGAGGGGGGGTTTGAGGAGAGAGGGGAGGGGGGGAGAAATGGGGTGCTGCACCAATGCAGGAGAGGTTTGTGCCCAACGGGTCCACTTGGTCTAGTATATATATATATATATATATATATATATATACATATATATATATATATATATATAGACACTGAACTTTCTCATTTATTATATTGTTTACAATGTTTACATATTCTATTGTGCTGCTGCAAGTAAGAATTTCATTGTTCTGTCTGGGACATATGACTATAAAACACTCTTGACTTGACCACCAGCCGGCCTGGACTCAGTGGGTCGACGGGCCTAATTCCACGCTCTATCTCTCAAGTCTAAAGTGCGATGAAAGGGTTAAAAACTGTTCACCTTACACCATGCATTCCCTCTTTTGCTCACAATCGCGTCACTATTACCTTTCGGAAGTATTGGTACTGGTAAACTATAGGAGAAGTTTGTTCTTAGAATAACTAAAGTTCATAACCGTGGGCGGCACGGTGGCGCAGCGGTAGAGTTGCTGCCTTACAGCGAATGCAGCGCCGGAGACTCGGGTTCGATCCTGACTACGGACGCCGTCTGTACGGAGTTTGTACGTTCTCCCCGTGACCTGCGTGGGTTTTCTCCGAGATCTTCGGTTTCCTCCCACACTCCAAAGACGTACAGGTATGTAGGTTAATTGACTGGGTAAATATAAAAATTGTCCCTAATGTGTGTAGGATAGTGTTAATGTGCGGGGATCGCTGGGCGGCGCGGACTCGGTGGGCCGAAGGGCCTGTTTCCGCGCTGTATGTCTAAAACTAAAAAAAAAATCTAAAAATAAGCAGTGGGAATGCATAAAACACCACAACATTTTCAACACAGAAGCAATTCATTTAGCCCCGCGATTCTGTGCAAGCATTTTGCTCTTATGCAAGCCACTAAAACACTACTTTTCGGTCTTACAGGGTGCTGAAGAATGGAACAAGAGATTATTAGTCAAATTGGTTTTTGAAGTAGCATATTTGAAAAGAAAATCTTGCATTTGCAATTTGATTTGTTTAATTACACAGATTTTAAAAAAAGAATAAAGAATAAACAACGGGCGGCAGTGGTAGAGTTACTGCCTTACAGCGCCGGAGACCCAGGTTCGATCCCGACTAGGGGCGCTTGTCTGTACGGACTTTGTATGTTCTCCCTGTGACCTGCATGGGTTTTCTCCGAGATCTTCGGTTTCCTCCACACACTCCTAAAGACATACAGGTTTGTACGTTAATTAATTGTAAATGTAAATTGCTCCCAGCGCCTCAGTCTTCTAAATAGCTGCGGGTTTTATTAAAGTCAAGTCAAGTCAATTTTATTTGTATAGCACGTTTAAAAACAACCCACGTTAACCAAAGTGCTGTACATCAGTTCAGGAACTAAGAAACGAACATACAATGGCACACAAACATAACAGCACATACATAAACAGTTCACAGCCCCCCCCCTCCTCAGCGCTTTTTCATTCTTTAAAAAAGGAATGAATTTATCTAGAGGATACTGTGTGTATATGAACAGCTCCAGGTAGAATTTCTGACCCGATGTAAATAACCTTTAACCATATTCGGATCCCATCCAAGACCGGGGCTGGGTTATGTTTACTCTAATGGCCACTGTTAGACCTACTGGCACCAGTAACAAAAGGGGAGGGTTCGACACTCAGTGAAGACGTTCTTGTTTGGCGGCCAACAAAGGCCCTAAAGGGCAGGGTCTATCATTAGTGCCAGCGTCTCTGGTCCTCCAGCAAGATTAATCACTGGTAGTCAGGGTCGCACTTCCAGACCGCCTCGCGCTTGCTGTGAAGGTCAGGGAAGCTTGTCCCAGAGCTCATTATGTGGCCCCGAGCTTGTAATTTACCCGCGCCCTCCGACAAGCTTTTCCTTCAAGAGACTCCAGAGAGTGTTTTATTGTCATGTGCCCCAGATAGAACAATGAAATTCTTACTTGCGGAAGCACAACAGAATATGTAAACATGGTACACCGTAAACAATATAGTAAACGAGAAAGAGAAAAAAATGTTTCAGTGGGTGTGTGTGTGTGTGTGTGTGTGTGTGTGTGTGTGTGTGTGTGTGTGTGTGTGTGTGTGTGTGTGTGTGTGTGTGTGTGTGTGTGTGTGTGTGTGTGTGTGTGTGTGTGTGTGTGTGTGTGTGTGTGGGAAGGAACTGCAGATGCTGGTTTAAACTGAAGATAGGCATTAAAGCTGGAGTAACTTAGCGGGACAGGCCGCATCTCTGGAGAGAAGGAATGGGGAACGTTTCGGGTCTGGACTTTTCTTCAGACAGAAGGTTATTCACGTCAGGTCAGAAAATCTACCTGGATGGAGCTATTCATACAAAGACAGTATCCTCTGGATAAATTCATTCCTTTTTAAAAAATAAAACATCACCCATTCCTTCTCTCCAGAGATGCCGCCTGTCCCGCTGAGTTACTCCGGCTTTTTTGTGTCTATTACCAGTTTTGTTGTTCACGCAAGCTGAACCATTAGCAATTTTCCTCGTGAATGTTTCTTCGTCGCAGTAATGGAATGAACGAACGACACTTTATGAATGACACTTTATTATTGCAAGAAAATAACTGCAGACGCTGGTACAAATCGAAGGTATTTATTCACAAAATACTGGAGTAACTCAGCAGGTCAGGCAGCATCTCAGGAGAGAAGGGATGGGTGACGTTTCGGGTCGAGACCCTTCGTCAGACTTCTTTATTATTGCATGCGACATGTCGCGGTGAAACTCTTTGTTTTCCGTACCGTACACAAAGTATGCAAAGAGTCACTGGGTGCAAAGTGTGCAGGAAGGAACTGCAGATGTTGGTTTAAACCAAAGCGGCACGGTAGCGCAGCGGTAGAGTTGCTGCCTTACAGCGAAAGCAGCGCCGGAGACCCAGGTTCGATCCTGACTATGGGTGCTGTACTGTAAGGAGTTTGTACGTTCTCCCCGTGACCTGCGTGGGTTTTCTCCGAGATCTTCGGTTTCCTCCCACACTCCAAAGACGTACAGGTATGTAGGTTAATTGGCTGGGTAAATGTAAAAATTGTCCCTAGTGGGTGTAGGATAGTGTTAATGTGCGGGGATCGCTGGGCGGCACGGACTTGGTGGGCCGAAAAGGCCTGTTTCCGGCTGTATATATATGATATGATATGACATGATAAAAAAAAAGCTGGAGTAACTCAGAATGGACAGGCAGCATCTCTGGAGAGAAGGAATGGGTGACATTTCAGGTCGGGACCCTTCTTGGGACTGAAAGTCACGGGAAAGGGAAACGAGAGGTACAGACGATGATGCGGACAGATAAAGGACAACGAAAGAAAGGTATGCAAAAAAAAGTAACGGTGATAAAGGAAACAGGCCATTCATCGTTTGCTGTTTTTGTTGGGTGGAAACGAGAAGCTGGCGCGACTTGGGTGGGGGAGGGGCAGAGGGAGAGGGAGAGCCGGGGTTACTTGAGGTTAGAGAAAAATCAATATTCATACCACTGGCCTGTAAGCTGCACAAGCGAAATATGAGACGCTGTTCCTCCACTTGCTCAAACTTCCAAAGTGTTCAATGTAGTCCCTTCGTTCACGGCAGCCCCCCCCCCCCCCCCCCACTAGTCTCACTAGACAATAGACAATAGACAATAGGTGCAGGAGGAGACCATTCGGCCCTTCGAGCCAACACCGCCATTCAATGTGATCATGGCTGATCATTCTCAATCAGTACCCCGTTCCTGCCTTCTCCCCATACCCGCTGACTCCGCTATCCTTAAGAGCTCTATCCAGCTCTCTCTTGAATGCATTCAGAGAATTGGCCTCCACTGCCTTCTGAGGCAGAGGATTCCACAGATTCACAACGCTCTGACTGAAAAAGGTTTTTCCTCATCTCTGTTCTAAATGGCCTACCCCTTATTCTTAAACTGTGGCCCCTTGTTCTGGACTCCCCCAACATTGGGAACATGTTTCCTGCCTCTAACGTGTCCAACCCCTTAATAATCTTTAACGTTTCGATAAGATCTCCTCTCATGCTTCTAAATTCCAGTGTATACAAGCCTAGTCGCTCCAGTCTTTCAACATATGACAGTCCCGCCATTCCGGGAATTAACCTAGTAAACCTACGCTGCACTCCCTCAATAGCAAGAATATACTTCCTCAAATTTGGAGACCAAAACTGCACACAGTACTCTTGTTCTGGAAATGATAAATGATTGCGGCCCAGCTCTGAGGAAACCTGATACATAAAGCTAGAGTAACTGAGCGGGCGGCACAGTGGGGCAGCAATAGAGTTGCTGCCTTACGGCACCAGAGACCCGGGTTCGATCATGACTACGGGTGCTCGTCTGCACGTCGTTTGTACGTCCTCCCCGTGACCCGCGTGGGTTTTCTCCGGGATTTTTTTTTTTTAGATTTAGATTTAGAGATACAGCACAGAAACAGGCCCTTCGGCCCACCGGGTCCGCGCCGCCCAGCGATCCCCGCACATTAACACTATCCTACACACTCTAGGGACAATTTCTTTTAATTTTTACATTTGCCCAGCCAATTAACCTACATACCTGTAAGTCTTTGGAGTGTGGGAGGAAACCGAAGATCTCGGAGAAAACCCACGCAGGTCACGGGGAGAACGTACAAACTCCGTACAGACGGCGCCCGAAGTCGGGATCGAACCTGAGTCTCCGGCGCTGCATTCGCTGTAAGGCAGCAACTCTACCGCTGCGCCACCGTGCCACCCTCCGGATCTCCGGTTACCTCCCACGCTCCAAAGACGTACGGGTTTGTAGGTTAATTGGCTTGGTGTAAGTGTAAATTGTCCCGAGTGTGTGTAGGATAGTGTTAATGTGCGGGAATCGCTGGGGTCGGCGCGCCCTCGGTGAAGGCCGAAGGCCCTGTTTCCGCGCTGTATCTCTAAAACTAACACGAAAGAACAAAAAACAGCTGGTCAGGCAGCATCTCTGGAGAAAAAGATGAGATGATGTTTCGGGTCTTGACCCTTCTTCAGCCGCCCATATTTCCTATTTAATTTAGTTTTAGTTTTGTTTAGTTTAGAGACACAGCGCCCTTCGGTCTACCGAGTCCGCACCTATCCTCACACACTAACACTAACACCGCATTCGGGACAATTTTACATTTACACTACGCCGAAGGTATTTATTTCACAAAATGCTGGAGTAACTCAGCAGGTCAGGCAGCATCTCAGACGAGAAGGAATGGGTGACGTTTCGGGTCGAGACCCTTCTTCGGACTGCAGTTATTCTTTTTACACTAAGCCAATTAACCTACAAACCTGCACGTCTTTGGAGTGTGGAAGGAAACCAAAGATCTCAGAGAAAACCCGTGCGGTCACAGGGAGAACGTACAAACTCTGTGCAGACAGCACCCGTGGTCAGGATCGAACCCAGGTCTCTGGGGCTGTAAGGCAGCACCTCTACCACTGTGCCATCGTGTGCCGCCCTGAATGTACACAACCAGAGAGCAGTGCTGAACTACTATCTACCTCTTCGGTGACCCCCAGACGATCCTCGATCGGCTTTACCTTGCACTAAGTGTTACTCCGTGATCATGCATCTGCACACCGTAAATGGCTCAAGTGTGATGTCTTTCTGCCAACTGGGTGGCGCGCAACTAAAGCTTTTCACTGTACCTCGTCACACGTGACAATACTGAAACTGCAAAGCTTTTTTGTTGCTTGCTACCTAGCCAGCGGAAAGACTAGTTTAGCTTAGTATAGAGATATACGGCGAGGGAACAGACCCTTCGGCCCATCGGGTCTGTTCCGACCGGCGATCCCCATGCACTAGCCCAATCCCACACACACACTAGGGACAATTTACAAACTTTACCTACAAACCCGTAAGTCTTTGGAATGTGGGAGGTTAAACTAAAGCGTGACAGTAATAAACTAAACTGACCAAACCGACAGGCTGAATATATATTACAATTAAAGCACGTTTTAGATGTTTAGATTTAGAGATACAGCGCAGAAACAGGCCCTTCGGCCCAGAAACGTCACCCGTTCCTTCTCTCCAGAGATGCTGCCTGTCCCGCTGAGTTACCCCAGCTTTTTGTGTCTACCTTCGGTTTAAACCGGCATCTGTATCTGAAGAAGGGTCTCGACCCGAAACGTCACCCATTCCTTCTCTCCCGAGATGCTGCCCGACCTGCTGAGTTACTCCAGCATCTTGTGAATAAATCTGTATGTCCACGCCGCCCAGTGATCCCCGCACATTAACACTACCTTACACACCCACTAGGGACAATTTTTACATTTGCCCAGCCAATTAACCTACATACCTGTACGTCTTTGTTTGGAGTGTGGGAGGAAACCGAAGATCTCGGAGAAAACCCACGCGGGTCGCGGGCAGAACGTACAAACTCCGTACAGACGGCGCCCGCAGTCGGGATCAAACCCGAGTCTCCGGCGCTGCATTCGCTGTAAGGCAGCAACTCTACCGCTGCGCCACCTTTTAGGAAGGAGATGAGGAGAAATGTCTTTAGCCAGAGGGTGGTGGATCAGTGGAATTCTTGGCCACAGGAGGCTGTGGGGGGCTAAGTCAGTGGATATTTTTAAGGCAGAGACAGACAGATTCTTGATTAGTACGGGTTATGGGGCGAAGGCAGGAGAATGAGGTTAGGAGGGAGGGATAAATCAGCCGTGATTGAATGGCGGAGTAGAGCTGATGGGCCGAACGGCCTGGTTGTGCTCCAATCGCTTATGAGCTGATATGAATTTTGAATCTACCTCTTTGAATGGTGACGTTGCGACCAGTTGAATTCTCTCCAGCTTCCGCCACAGTCTGAACCCTTAAGGGGTGCAGCGGAAGGTCAATTGGCTTCCTCTCCATCGGGAGGGGGGGGGGGGCGGATTTTCGCAAGAGCCAGCTTCTCCTGTAGTGCGACTAATAACATGGTACTAAGGAGGAGGAGGGGGTGGGAGGGAGGTTGACGACTGGCCTGTTCTTTAGACTTGCAAGATCGAACAGCGATCGGCTGCAGGGGAGTCTCCTCTCTTGGCGTCAGCTAGTCCCCGTGGGTGCAGAATAAAGCAATTACACTTAATTAGCGGCAGCGAAGGCCTTGTCGGGCTCTTGGCCACCTCGGTAGCCGGGCTTGCCGTTTGTTGACTCACCGTGCAGGTAATAAATGGGGGACTTCAAAGTCTTTAGTAAATTACTGCCTTATTAGTTGGAAGGCCGAACCCAACCCAACCTCCCCCACCCCCCCCCCCCCCCCACCACTCCTGCCCAAACAGCAATTTACAATTCTGTAAATTAAAGGGTTAATCGCGCCTGAATGTCGAAGGAATCTGAATCACCTTATACCTAGGTGCCCATTACGAGACAAAATTGTACCGCTGCAGAAAAGGTAATCCCCTGGGTCTATATTTCTCCCTTTTAACTTTGCTGGTTGTGACCGAGACGTCCTTATCAAACCTCTGTGCGTTTAGATAACACTAGACCAAGTGGATCCGTTGGGCCTAAACCTCTCCTGCCTTGGTGTAGCGCCCTCTCCTCCCCTCCCCTCCCCTATCCCCCATCCCCTTCCCTTCCCTCCCCCCCTCCCCTCTGCCCCCTCCCCTTCCCTCCCCTTCCTCCTCCCCTCTCCCCCCCTGCCCTCCCCTCCTCTCCTCCCCTCTCCCCCCCTGCCCTCCCCTCCTCTCCTCCCCTCTCCTCCCCTCTCCTCCCCTGCCCTCCCCTCCTCCGCCCCTCTCCTCCCCTCTCCTCTCCTCCCCTCTCCCCCCCTCCCCCCCTCCCCCCCTCTCCTCCTCCTCTCCTCCCCTCTCCCCCTCTCCTCTCCTCTCCTCTCCTCTCCTCTCCTCTCCTCTCCTCTCCTCTCCTCTCCTCTCCTCTCCTCTCCTCTCCTCTCCTCTCCTCTCCTCTCCTCTCCTCTCCTCTCCTCTCCTCCCCTCTCCTCCCCTCCCCTCTCCTCTCCTCCCCTCTCCTCTCCCCCTCCTTCTCCTCCCCTCCCCTTCCCCTCCCCCCCACTCCATCCCCCTCAACCCCCCTTATCTTTCCTCCTCCCCCTCCCTGCACCCCCTCCCTCCCTCCCCCTTCCTCCCTAGGAGATAGATCTAAACTTTAAAATGTGAATAACTTGAAAAATATAACACCGATTTCACTGACATTTATTCCATTAGCACCAAAGGGACGACGGTGAGTGAGGTGGGCCTAAAATTGTCGCGCTGTCGTGTACCGCTTTGGCTGTAGTTCAGGAACAAACAAACAAACAAACAAACAAACAAACAAACGAGAGTTTTAGTATGTAGATGTAAGAAGGAACTGCAGATGCTGGTTTAAACCGAAGATAGACACAATAAGCTGGGGTAACTCAGCGGGACAGGCAGCATCTCTGGAGAGAAGGAATGGGTGACGTTTCTGGTCGAGACCCTCCTTCAGACTGGTCAGGGATAACAAGGGAAATGAGAGACGCTGCATAGACGGTGATGTGGAGAGACACGGAAGAAATGAATGAAAGACGTGTAATAAATGATGCAGATTAGATCATGGATATGGGGGCTGTCGTCCTCTGAACGCTTCAGTCTGCACGCCGGTGGGCCGAGATGTGGTTTTGATCTCGTCGGCACCTCCCGGTCGGTCGGTGTCCCCACCGCCAGACATCGTGCCGTGAACTGCCCGCCGTTCACTCCGGTTTCGACGTGATGACAGATGCGGTGAATGATTGAATCGTACAACCGTCTGCACAGGCAGGGCTGCAGACAAACAGCCTGGCGGGCAACAAAGCATTATGTTGGCCGAGTGCACACACTCAGGAAGTATGGGAGTGATTGAGTGTCGCCGGTCTGGTTTGTATTATTGCAGGGCACACTGCGGTGACACAGACACAAAATAGGGATTCCAGGGGACGGGGAGTTTGCCGCTGCGTGCATCACAGAAAAGGCTGCTGGCCAAAGCGACTCCTTTAGACTTTCAGACTCTTGGAGATACAGCGCGGAAAACAGTTTCCGGCCAGTTGTCTCGTCTTGACACCTCGCTGCGTCACCCTCTCCCCCCGACTTTCAACCTGAAGAAGTTGTCTCGGCCCCGAAACGTCACCCGTTCCTTCTATCCAGAGGCGCTGCCTCTACCTGCTGAGTTACTCCAGCACTTTGCGTCTGTCTTTTGTGATATCCCTTCCCCTCTTTAGAGATACAGCGCAGAAACAGGCCCTTCGGCCCACCGGGCCCGCGCCGCCCAGCGATCCCCGCACACTGACACTATCCTACACCCACTAGGGACAATTTTTGCATTTGCCCAGCCAATCAACCTACAAACCTGTACGTCTTTGGAGTGTGGGAGGAAACCGAAGATCTCGGAGAAAACCCACGCAGGTCACGGGGAGAACGTACAAACTCCGTACAGACGGTGCCCGTGGTCAGGATCGAACCCTGAGTCTCTGGCGCTGCATTCGCTGTGAGGCAGCAACTCTACCGCTGCGCCACCGTGCCGCCCTACACCCCTTGTTTGAGGGGTGTCCCCACCGGACTTTGCCCCGCAATGTCCAGCAGCGGAAGGACCCTAGACTGTGGTCCTCCCCCCACAGAGCATTTCCTTCCTACACAACAGTTCAGTCTAGTTTATTGTCACGTGTACCGAGGTACAGTGGAAAGCCTTTGTTGCGTGCTAGCCAGTCGGCGGAAAGACAATACGTGATCACAATAGATCCATTTACATGATAAGGGAATAACGTTAAATGCGAGGTAAAGCCAGCAAAGTCCGAGGGTTACCGATGACGTCGATAGTAGTTCGACACTGTTCTCTGGCTGTGGTAGGATGATTAAGTTGGCTGATATCAGCTGAAAACAGGCCCTGTGGTCTACCGAGTCCATGCCGACCAATCACCCCGTACACGAGCACTATCCGACGGTATTTTTTGCATTCCTGCTATTTGTGGACTTTCATTTTGCAAAGGACAAAATTTACCATTTCAAGTCAAGTCAAGTTTATTTGTCACATACACATACACGATGTGCAGTGAAATGAAAGTGGCAATGCCTGCGGATTGTGCACAAAAAGGAATTACAGTTACAGCATATAAATAAAGTTAATAAAGTTAATATAGAGAAGACAAAATTTAGTCCCTGGAGTTATAAAAGTTGACAGTCCTGATGGCCTGTGGGAAGAAACTCCGTCTCATCCTCTCCGTTTTCACAGCGTGACAGCGGAGGCGTTTGCCTGACCGGAGCAGCTGGAACAGTCCGTTACTGGGGTGGCAGGGGTCCCTCATAATCTTGCTTGCTCTGGATCTGCACCTCCTGATGTATAGGTTCCTGCAGGGGGACGAGTGTAGTTCCCATGGTGCGTTCTGCCGAACGCACTACTCTCTGCAGGGCCATCCTGTCCTGGGCAGAGCTGTTCCCAAACCAGACTGTAATTACTTTGGAAAAGTAATAGTCATGAGGGAATGCCAGGGATGAAGTGAACAGTTTTAATTCTTTCTTCACACTTAAGACTTAGACTTCAGAGATACAGCGCGGAAACAGGCCCTTCGGCCCCACCGAGTCCGAGCCGACCAGTGACCATCCCGTAAACTAGCACTATCCTGCACACTAGTTTAGATTAGTTTAGTTTAGTTTCGCCTAGTTTAGTTTACCTTAGCCTAGGTTTGTTTAGCTTAGTTCATTGTCATGTGTACTGAGTTACAATGAAAAGCTTTTGTTGCGTGCTAATCGGTCAGCGAAAGACAGTACATGTTTATAATCGACCCATTCACAGTGTGCAGTGAAAACACGGTCAAAGGGAATAACGTGAATACCATTTAGCGCACGATAAAGCCAGTAAGGTTTGATCAAAGATAGTCCGAGGATCTCCGATGAGGTGGATAGAGGCTCAGGACCCCTCTCTCTAGTGCTGGTCGAATGCTTCAGTTACCCGATAACAGATGGGAAGGCAATGAAGAAAATTAACCTGTACACCCTTGGAGTTTAGGAGGAAACCAGAGCACCCAGAGAAAACCCACGAGGTCACAGGGCGAACATACAAACTCTGTACAGACAGCACCCGTAGTCGGAATCGAACCCGGGTCTCTGGCGCTGTAAGGCAGCAACTCTACCGCTGCGCCACCGTGCCGCCCCTAGTTCCTTTAAAATAATAAACGTTTGTCGCTTCAAGCCTCCATCCAGCTTATCGTCTTTCCAACTTGAATTTTCAAAAGGCATTTAATATATTTGCATTTCATTGAGTACCTGTATGGAATATAAATTGGAGGATTTCAAGTAAGGCATGCAGATACTATGAACTACATTGGAGTATATTTTACTTAAAAGTTGATTTCCTTTTTCTGAGACCCTCTCACTAGGGTCTCTTCTGCATCCCGCAGCTCCGCTCTTGCTCCCCCTCCCCCCACTCGTAACAAGGACAGAATCCCCCTCGTTCTCACCTTCCACCCCACCAGCCAGCGTATCCAACAAATCATTTGCCAACATTTCCGTCACCTACAACGGGACCCCACCACTGGCCATATCTTCCCATCCCCTCCCCTTTCTGTGTTCCGCAGAGACCGTTCCCTCCATAACTCCCTGGTCCACTCGTCCCTTTCTGCCCAAACCACCCCATCCCCGGGCACTTTCCCTGCAACCGCAGGAGATGCAACACCTGTCCCTTTACCTCCCCCCTCAACTCCATCCAAGGACCCAAACAGTCTTTCCAGGTGAGACAGAGGTTCACCTGCATCTCCTCCAACCTCATCTATTGCATCCGCTGCTCCAGATGTCAACTTATTTACATCGGCGAAAGCAAACGCAGGCTCGGCGATCGCTTCACTCAACATCTGCGCTCAGTCCGCATTAACCAATCTGATCTCCCAGTGGCTGAGCACTTCAACTCCCCCTCCCATTCCCAGTCTGACCTTTCTGTCATGGGCCTCCTCCAGTGCCATAGTGAGGCCCACCGGAAATTGGAGGAACAGCACCTCATATTTCGCTTGGGCAGC